>NW_011476162.1:2557-10315 GCF_000754665.1 Bison bison bison | reverse complement strand
ACACCATCGTGAGTATCTGGGTCATGAAGACCTTTTTTGTACAGTTCTTCTGTGTATTCTTGCCATCTCTCCTTAATATCTTCTACTTCTGTTAGGTCCATACCATTTATGTCCTTTATTGAGCCCGTTTTTGCATGAAATGTTCCCTTGGCACCTCTAATTTTCTTGAAGTGATCTCTAGTCTTTCCCATTCTATTGTTTCCTGAGCGACTTCACTTTCACTGTCTTTCAGTCCATTTTATTCGCTGATTCCTAAAATGCCAACGTTCACTCTTGCCATCACCTGTATGACCACTTCCAATTTGCCTTGATTCATGGACATAACATTCCACGTTCCTATGGAATATTGCTCTTTACAGCATCAGACCTTGCTTATATCACCAGTAACATCCACAACTGGGTGTTGTTTTTGCTTTGGCTCCATCTCTTCATTCTTTCTGGAGTTATTTCTCCACTGATCTCCAATAGCATATTGGGAACCTACCAACTTGGGAGGTCATCTTTCAGTGTCCTATCTTTTTGCCTTTTCATACTGTTCATGGGGTTCTCAAGGCAAGAATACTGAAGTGGTTTGCCATTCCCTTCTCCAGTGGACCACATTTTGTCAGAACTCTCCACCATGACCAGTCCATCTTGGGTGGCCCTACATGGCATGGTTCGTAGTTTCATTGAATTAGATGAGGCTGTGGTCCATGTGATCAGATTGGTTAGTTTTCATTCTGTCTGCCCTCTGATGGAGGAGGATAAGAGGCTTATGGAAGCTTCCTGATGGGATAGACTGACTATGGGTTGGGAACTGGGCCTTGTTCTGATGGGCAGGGACATGCTCAGTAAATCTTCAATCCAATTTTCTGTTGATGGGTGGAGCTGTGTTCCCTCCCTGCTATTTACCTGGAGCCAAACTATGGTGGAGGTAATGAAGATAATGGCGACCTCCTTTAAAAGATCCTATGCATGCACATGCAGTACACTGCCCCCAACCCTGCAGCAGGCCACCACTGACCCATGACTTGGCTGGAGACTCCTAGACACTCCTGGGCAAGTCTTGATCAGTCTCTTGTGGGGTCACTGCTCCTTTCTCCTGCGTCCTGGTGCATACAAGTTTCTGTTTGTACCCTCCAAGAGTTTATCTCTCAGTCCTGTGTAAGTTCTGGCAGCTCTGTGTTGTGGTTAATGGTGAGTTAGGCTCTGATAAAACCACAGAAGGTCAAAGCCTGGTTAACTGCTTTCCTCTGAAGGCAGGCCTTTTGAGAAGAACAAGATACCCTGTCCTGTATCAAACTGGTTTCTTTCCCCCTCCCCTGCAGGAAGCACCAGGGGATTTTTTGGATATGTACTATCAGAACCTAGTGGGGCTTCCAGGATTAAAACACACAAAAGTGTGGGGTCACTCTATGAATGGGTCATCCTGACTGTCAAGCAATTGGTCAATCACAGCCTAGGTTTTCCTGCCCCAGCACAGTGTCCATGGTGAGTCAGTCTCTGTTCAACTAAGCCATGACTCCCTGTATTTGCCTGTCTGTTCTCCAGTCTAGGGGGCAGCACTTTGCCCTGTGTCCTTAAAGGAATCTGTTAAGGATTTAAGAGTTGATTTTTCAGTCTGTTCAGCTTTTGACTAATTCTTTGAATGGAGTAGTGACTTCCAAGCTCTGGACCTGTAACTAGAAATTTGAGGTCAACTTTGTCAATTGGATTCCATATTCCATCTGTGCTTTCAGTAAGTTAAAAAGTTTTCCTCACTCTCAGGTTTTGAAAGAATTTGTCTGTTTTCTTCCAAAAGTACATAGTTTAATGTTTTAACAAATATCTGATGCATTTGGTACATTTCTTTGGTTGACACAAGGGATGAATCCACTTTTATATGCTTTAAAATGATTATTTAATTACAATGTCCATCTTCTCTCCACTGATATAGGATATTGCCTTTAGTATATACTAAATTTTCCTAGGCAAATGAGTATTTTTCTAGATTTTCTGTTTTCTTCCACTGATTTTTCTATTTGCGTGCCAGAACTCTAAGGGGCTTTTCCATATTATTTATATTCTGGCTTCCCTCTTTGTTCTTTTTTTTAAATTCTCATTCCTATAGTTACTTCTTCTTCTCTTTGCATTGACAGATTTCTCAAATACCATGGGAAAGTGAGGTGGAGATGGTTTTAGTTTTAGTAACAAAGTATTTCCCCATTAAGTAAGTAGGTGAGTATAGAAATAGATAAGAGAGTACATGTCAATTCACATTTTGTAGAATGTTTTTACCATGAATGACTATTGGTAGATTATATTAATGATTTTCCTCTTATTGAAACTTCTCCCTGACTCTAGTTTTCTAGAATAAATCCCACTTGGTAAAGATTGAACCCTTTTAAAAATGTCAGATTCTGTTAATATTTTATTAAGATTTTTGAACTGACATTCATAAATGAGATATATAACTAGATTTTTTTTATACAGACTTTATCAGCTTGGCAGCTCAAAGTTACATTTACTTTTTAGAATTTGAAGTTTTCCCTTATTTCCTTATATTCTGGGATAACTTAGTTAAAAGTGGGATTCTTTGATTGCTGAGGGTTTAGCAGAATTCTCCTGTGAAACCATATGAGACTGATGCTGTTTCATGGGGGGCTTTTCAACCACAAGACCCTTTGACTGTGTGGGTCACAAAAAAGTGTCAAAAATTCTTAAAAAGATGGGAGTACTAGATCACCTTACCTGTCTCCTGAGAAACCTGTATGCAGCTCAAGAAGAAACAGAACTGGACATGGAACAACTGACTGGTTCAAAATTGGGAAAGGAGTACAAGGCTAAATATTGTCACCCTTTTTGTTTAACTTACACACAGAGTGCATCATGAGAAATGCTGGGTTGGATGAATCACAAGCTGGAATCAAGATTGTTGGGAGAAATATCAATAACCTCAGATATGCAGATGACACCACCCTTATGGCAGAAAGTGAAGAGGAACTAAAGAGCCTCTTGATGAGGGTGAAAGAGGAGAGTGAAAAAGTTGGTTTGAAACTCAGCATTCAAAATACTAAGATCATGGCATCAGGTCTCATTACTTCCTGGAAAATAGAAGGGGAAGAAGTGGAAGCACTGACAGATTTTCTTTTCTTGGGCTCCAAAATCACTGCATTGACTGCAGTCATGAAATTAAAAGACACTAGCTCCTTAGAAGGAAAGCTATGACAAACCTAGACAGCCTATTAAAAAATAGAGACATCACTTTCCAACAAAGGTCCATATAGTCAAAGCTACGGTTTTTCCAATAGTCAGGTACGAATGTGAGAGTTGGGCCATAAAGAAGGCTGAGCACTGAAGAACTGATGCTTTCAAATTATGGCGCTGGAGAAGACTCTTGAGAGTCCCTTGGACAACAAGGAGATCAAACCAGTCAGTCCTAAAGAAAATCAACCCTGAATATTCATTGGAAGGACTGATGCTGAAGCTGAAACTCCAATACTTTGGCCACCTGATGCAAAGAACTGACTCATTGGAAAAGACCCTGATGCTGGGAAAGATTGATGGTGGGAGAAGGGGATGACAGAGGATGAGACGGTTGTGTGGCATCACCGACTCAATGGACATGAGTTCGAGCAAGCTTTGGGAGCTGGTGATGGACAGGGAGGCCTGGCATGCTGCAGTCCATGGGGTCGCAAAGAGACATGAGTGAGCGACTGAACTGAACTGACTGAACACTAATACTTCTCAAACAAAAAGTAAGAGAGGAGAAAGTAGTTCACAACTTTTGTATGAGCTCAGTATTATCCAGACAAAGATATTACAAGAAAAGGAAACTACAGACTAATAACCTTATGAATATAGACATAAAACACTCAACAAAATACTAATAGAGTACAGCAACTTATAAGAGCAAGTATATTCCTGGATTTACCCCAGGAAAGCCAGATTGATTCAATACATGAATGTCAGTCAATGTGTTCCACCATATCAGTAGAAAGAAGGACAAAAATCACATGATCATCTCAATAGATACAGAAATAAGTTTGACAAAATCCAAGACCCATTTAATGGAAAAAACACTCTATAAACTAGGAAGAAACAGAGTCATGATATCCTTTCACTTATTATCCTTGTATGCTTCTCAACTGTTTTACAAATTCTAGACTCCTTGGTATTTTAAGCAAAGTTCTTCATGGTGGGGCATCCATTCAGATCTCCACTATTCTTAGTCCTGCAGTCATACCCGGGGCTCCTGCCCTTCTGCCTGCATTGCTTCCTACAGCAGCTCTCACACTTCTCCCAGTCCCCCCACCTTCCCAGACATACACACACATGCTGTGGATGACTACGACCCCAGTTCATCATGGAATATTCATTTTAAATCTCACTTTTTTTTTTTTTTTTTTGGTCCTTGCCATGTGTCACATGAGATCTTAGTTCCTCTACCAGGGGTTGAACCCGTGCTCCCTGCAATGGAGGCATGGAGTCTTAACTCCTGCACCACCAGGGAAGTCCTTTAAATCTCATATTCTAAAGGAAAGTTTTCTGACTCATCCAAGACTGACTGAAGTGCCTCTATTTGATTCTATCACGTTTATTGCACACCCAGATCAGGCTTGCTATGCATATTTCTTGTCTGTATCTCCAAGTATATTGTAAAATCCTTGGTGACAGAAGACTCCATTTTGAATTATATCCTGATATTTAATATGTCCAAGACCTTTAATTTATGATTTGTCACTCAGATGTCACTTGAGATCCCCTACTCCTTGATGAATTGGTGAAATTTGATCCAGGCTGAAATTACCACAAATGTAAGAGTTCAAAGTCCTTCCCACAATTTCTGAGTTCTTTTTACTTCTTCCTCAGCTTTTTCTGTTTCCTCATTCCTATGAAATTAAGCATTGTTTCTATTTCAGCCTATGACTCTAATGCAGAGTTTTCACTGTTTTTTAAAAACCAGCATTCACACACATTTATTCATATTCAGCCTTTTCTTTCTTTTTTCAGTTTTAGACAATTTACCAGAGACTCTGCAGAGTACAAGAGTCAGCACACAGGATTCCTCTCCCTTTTTGGTCACTCACTTTTCTTTGCTCTCCTCTCTTAGAAAAAGAAAAAGGAAAAAACAAAACAACAACAACAAAAAAACAAATAAAGGGACTTCCTTGGTGGTCCAGTGGTTAGGAAGCCTCCTTCCAGTGCAGGGGATGCAGTTTCGATCCTTGGTCAGGGAACAAAGATCCCATGTTTAGTGAGGCAGTTAAGCCCATGAGCCACAGCAAAGATCCTGCATGCCACAGCTAAGATTCAACACAGCTAAATAAGCAGATATTTACAAAATCTTTTTAAGATGTTTTAACTCATGTATGAGATCCTGTCCCTGAGTAGATAGTAATATCTCTCTTTTAGTTCAACAAGCTTTGGTTGAAAAAACAACAACACACCTTACTCCTCATCTTCCCCACATTGGAAAAAAATCAATTGAACAAACATTAGAACCTTTCCTGTGTATTCAGAATATTAAATAAATAACAGGTGAACAACAAATGTGGGCCAAAGAATATTCAGAACACTCAATCAGGTTTAACAAGAAGATATATTTGTACTGATTTCTGGTATGCAACTTGTTTTCTATGAATATTTAAAAGACTCAATTCTAAATCTTTTAGCTCCTGGAGAAGATCTGTCTCTTTTTAAATTTTCTCTGTTTTTCCTCCTCCAGCTGTTTGCTGCCTGTTATTTCAGGCTGTTTGAGTGCTGAAAGCACTCAAAATGTCTTCTCTACGTTCCTGATTTTCCCCTGTGTCTCAGGATCTCCTGCTGTTGACTGAACGAAGATACTTGATGATGCACTTCCTGTTTTGCAGATTTTGGCCTCCTTTGCCCTTTATTTTGTAGGGGCTGTTTATGATAATGGCGTAATATTTCTCCCTTGTGGTTTCATATTCTGGGGTGATTTCTCATACAGCTTGAGAACAGTACTTGTTTGTTTCTTACCGCTGGATTTCTAAAAGTCTTTCCAATCTTGGCTCCTCACTGGGTACTTCACTTAGAACTGCTTTGTAAATTACTGATTTCGCTGGAAATACTATGCCCCCAAATTTCTACTAATACTATGGCCATATTTCTGTATTTGATGGCAGGTTGTGCCTGTGAAGAACAAAGCTGGTAGAATCCAATTGTGTAGTCATTGACACGTAACCTGGCAGCACACGTAGCCGTTTACACTGTGCTCCTCTGCATTTGGGTAGCAAGGAAAGTCTGTGTAAGTAGAGGCCACTGGTTTGGAAATATCTGTTTTTAACACCCCTTGCCTTCCTTAGTCTCCTTGATTTCCAAACCCAAACAGTACTAATACGGCTGTATGAAAGTTTCAATAGACTGCATATCAAGAACCAGGTCCAAAGTGAAATTTACAACCACATAACAAGTGGCAACAAGCAAATTTTTGCTTTGACAAGAGTTTGGCTAGAAGGCCAAGCTCATCATCAATGGTATCTTTTTTGTTGTTGTTGTTGTGGCAGAGTTTATTTTTTAATTTAGAGAACCTTGGGTATACTGACAAGTTCATGGAGTTTTAACAGCCAGGGCCTATTTCAAAGGTGTAATCTGATAGGAAGGAAGAAGTAGGCAGAGAGCTCTTTGCTTGCCTCTGGAGTTGATGACAAGTGGCCCCACCAGTGTTGCTCAAAATATTCTAGAACCTGTGCTTCCAGTTTGACCAAGACAGTCCATTTGCCAGGTTTGCTCATGGTTGTGTTGGCAAGTATTGGTCTGAGCAAAGAACTGATGGGAAAGTAGACACAAAGGCTGAAAAAGCAGAAAGAACAAAGATTGGGACCTCAACAAACCCAGGCACCTCTCACTGCACCAAGACAGTCAGACAGTAAAGCCATTGGCATTTCTTTTTTTTTTTTTGATTTATTTATTTATTTCTTTTACTTTACAATATTGTATTGGTTTTGCCATACATCAACATGAATCCACCACGGGTGTACACGTGTTCCCCATCCTGAACCCACCTCCCACCTCCCTCCCCATACCATCCCTCTGGGTCATCCTGGTGCACCAGCCCCAAGCATCCTGTATCCTGCATCCAACCTGGACTGGCGATTCGTTTCATATATGATATTATACACGTTTCAATGCCATTCTCCAAAATCATCCCACCCTTTCCCTCTCCCACAGAGTCCAAAAGACTGTTTCATACATCTGTGTCTCTTTTGCTGTCTCGCATACAGGGTTATCATTACCATTTTTCTAAATTCCATATATATGCATTAGTATACTGTATTGATGTTTTTCTTTCTGGCTGACTTCACTCTGTATAATTGGCTCCAGTTTCATCCATCTCACTAGAACTGATTCAAATGTATTCTTTTTAATGGCTGAGTAATACTCCATTGTGTATATGTACCACTGCTTTCTTATCCATTGATCTGCTGATGGACATTTAGGTTGCTTCCATGTCCTGGCTATTATAAACAGTGCTGTGATGAACATTGTGGTACATGTGTCTCTTTCAATTCTGGTTTCCTCGGTGTGTATGCCCAGCAGTGGGATGGCTGGGTCATAAGGCAGTTTTGTTTCCAGTTTTTTAAGGAATCTCCACACTGTTCTCCATAGTGGCTGTACTAGTTTGCATTCCCACCAACAGTGTAAGAGAGTTCCCTTTTCTCCACACCCTCTCCAGCATTTATTGCTTATAGACTTTTGGATAGCAGCCATTCTGACTGGCATGAAATGGTACCTCATTGTGGTTTTGATTTGCATTTCTCTGATAATGCTTTTCGT
>NW_011476162.1:0-2269 GCF_000754665.1 Bison bison bison | reverse complement strand
TTAGTTCTTTGTCAGTTGCTTCATTTGCTATTATTTTCTCCCATTCTGAAGGCTGTCTTTTCACCTTGCTTAGAGTTTCCTTTGTTGTGCAGAAGCTTTTAAGTTTAATTAGGTCCTATTGGTTTATTTTTTATTTTATTTCCAATATTCTGGGAGTGGGGTCATAGAGGATCCTGCTGTGATTTATGTCAGAGAGTGTTTTGCCTATGTTTTCCTCTAGGAGTTTTATAGTTTCTGGTCTTACATTTAGATCCTTAATCCATTTTGAGTTTATTTTTTGTGTATGGTGTTAGAAAGTGTTCTAGTTTCATTCTTTTACAAGTGGTTGACCAGTTTCCCCAGTACCACTTGTTAAAGAGATTGTCTTTTCTCCATTGTATATTCTTGCCTCCGTTGTCAAAGATAAGGTGACCATAGGTGCGTGGATTTATCTCTGGGCTCTCTACTTTGTTCCATTGATCTATATTTCTGTCTTTGTGCCAGTATCATACTGTCTTGATGACTGTGGCTTTGTAGTAAAGCCGGAAGTCAGGCAGGTTGATTCCTCCAGTTCCATTCTTCTTTCTCAAGATTGCTTTGGCTATTCAAGGTTTTTTGTATTTCCATACAAATTGTGAAATTATTTGTTCTAGCTCTGTGAAGAATACCCTTGGTAGCTTGATAGGGATTGCATTGAATCTATAAACTGCTTTGGGTAGTATACTCATTTCCACTATACTGATTCTTCTGATCCATGAACATGGTATATTTCTCCATTTATTAGTGTCCTCTTTGATTTCTCTCACCAGTGTTTTATAGTTTTCTGTATATAGGTCTTTAGTTTCTTTAGGTAGATATATTCCTAAGTATTTTATTCTTTATGTTGCAATGGTGAATGGAGTTGTTTCCTTAATTTCTCTATTTTCTCATTATTAGTGTATAGGAATGCAAGGGATTTCTGTGTGTTGATTTTATATCTTGCAACTTTACTACATTCATTGATTAGCTCTAGTAGTTTTCTGGTGTAATCTTTAGGATTTTCTATGTAGAGGATCATGTCATCTGCAAACAGTGAGAGTTTTACTTCTTCTTTTCCAATTTGGATTCCTTTTATTTCCTTTTCTGCTCTGATTGCTGTGGCCAAAACTTCCAAAACTATGTTGAATAGTAGTGGTGAAATTGGGCACCCTTGTCTTGTTCCTGCAGTTAGGGGAAATGCTTTCAATTTTTCACCATTGAGGAGAAGATCCTTTAGCAATTGGTGGAGAGCTGGTTTGGTGGTGCTGAATTCTCTAAGCTTTTGCTTGTCTGTAAAGCTTTTGATTTCTCCTTCATATTTGAATGAGACCCTCACTGGGTACAGTAATCTGGGCTGTAGGTTATTTTCTTTCATCACTTTAAGTATGTCTTGCCATTCCCTCCTGGCCTGAGGAGTTTCTATTGAAAGATCAACTGTATCCTTATGGGAATCCCCTTGTGTGTTATTTGTTGTTTTTCCCTTGCTGCTTTTAATATTTGTTCTTTGTGTTTGATCTTTGTTGACTTGATTAGTATGTGTCTTGGTGTGTTTTGCCTTGGGTTTATCCTGTTTGGGACTCTCTGGGTTTCTTGGACTTGGGTGATTATTTCCTTCCCCATTTTAGGGAAGTTTTCAACTATTATCTCCTCAAGTATTTTCTCATGGTCTTTCTTTTTTTCTTCTTCTTCTGGGACTCCTATGATTCGAATGTTGAGGCATTTACCATTGTCCTGGAGGTCTCTGGGATTGTCCTCATTTCTTTTAATTCGTTTTTCTTTTTTCCTCTCTGATTCATTTATTTCTACCATTCTATCTTCCACTTCACTAATCCTATCTTCTGCCTCCATTATTCTACTATTTGTTCCCTCCAGAGTGTTTTTGATCTCATTTATTGCATTATTCATTATATATTGACTCTTTTTTTATTTCTTCTAGGTCCTTGTTAAACCTTTCTTGCATCTTCTCAATCCTTGTCTCTAGGCTATTTTATCTGTGATTCCATTTTGATTTCAAGATTTTGGATCATTTTCACTATCATTATTAGGAATTCTTTATCAGGTAGATTCCCTATCTCTTCCTCTTTTGTTTGGTTTGATGGGCATTTATCCTGTTCCTTTACCTTCTGGGTATTCCTCTGTCTCTTCATCTTGTTTATATTTCTGTGTTTGGGGTGTCCTTTCTGTATTCTGGCAGTTTGTGGAGTTCTCTTTATTGTGGAGTTTCGTTGCTGTGGGTGGGGTTGTACGGGTGGCTTGTCAAGGTTTCCTGCTG
>NW_011476161.1:29419-31556 GCF_000754665.1 Bison bison bison | reverse complement strand
CGGGGCAGGTGGCCCTGACAAGGCATTCCTTGGAGTGGGGCGGCTGCCCGCTCGTGCTGGACGGGGTGCCTGAGCAGTGTGGGGTGCTGGAGGTCAGTCCAGGCCTGGGGGTGCCTCTGGAGCCGCCCAGTTCTCTGGGTGGTCCCTTGGGCCCGTTCTGATGGACTCTCAGCTCTCTCTAGTATGCAGCAACTCTCTTGGAAACCAAACTACGCCGAATGTTACCTGCTAAGCATGCTCTGGACCAAGTTCAGAAACAAACATGCCTCAGACTGGAAGCCTGTGCGCTGGTGGAACGCACCATGGCACAGCCCGTGGAACACAGTACGAGGCTCCTCAGAACAGAGCTGGAACCACCACGGGACACGGCAGTCCCATTCCTGCAAATATGTATGTGCCCCAGAGAGGGGAAAGCAGGGTCTTGGGGAGGTGTGCATTTTAACACCATAAAAAAGGGAGCAGTACCCGATGATCCCCAGACTTCAAGCAAATGATAGCCCAACGTGGCCTATGTTGTGTGGAAACCCGGGGGGTGCCTTTGAAGCTGAAGCTGGGGCGTGGTGGGGGCAGCTGGCCAGAGAGAGGGGCTTGAGCCGTTCCTTCCCACAGGACCCCCTTGGGAGATGGGGTGATGGCCCCAGGGACATTCCTTGGCCTGGGACAGGCTTCAAGGTCACGGGCACGGACACAAGCGTGACCTTAATCTCTGTCCCATCCGGGAGGGTTGGGCCAAGAGGGGATGAGCCAGGGGTGAAGACCCCAGAACATCCAGACCTTCCTGGAGGCGGGGCTGTGGAGGCACCTCCCTGGCAGGGTGGCCTGGTGAATCGTGGCCCCGGGGCAGTGAGGCCCAGCGGGGCAGCCTGGCCTGCAAGGGAGGCTGTAATGCCCGCCCACGTCCCACCCTGTCCTTCACTAGGCTGGCCCCCCGAGGGACAGGGAGACGGGAACAGAAGGCCTTTAGCATCTGGAGTGCCCACGGGTCAGGCCAGCTCCCAGTGAGGGGCCGGCCAGGCTGAGGTGTTGGGGTGGCATAGGGTCAGGGCCTTCCCCGAAGTAGATGCCAGCCCAGGAATGTCTGCTCAAAGATGGCTCATCATTCAACAGACACTCAGCCCACCCTTTCACTCTGAGTTTGCCTCTCTATACTTGAACAGGACTTCTTGTCAACGAGGGGGCTGTCTGCTCTCGCTGTTGTCTGGGCTGTCTGAGGGTCTTCACCCCTCGGGGGTGCCTGGCCCACCTCCAGCAGCAGGTCTAGTCGTGGCTGAGCCTGAACACCCCGTGCTGCTCTCCTGCACGCCTCGCTGCTTCTTTATGCTGTCTTTCCTTTCTCTGCCTCACTGTGGATTAATGACTGTTCTTTAACACCCCATTTTCTTTTACGGCTTATTCCTATTTCATCAGCTTTCCCGCTGCTGTTACTTTTCAGTTCCAGGACGCGGGATCCCATGAGGAATTCAGAACAAGTGCTCTCTGCAGGGAGGACGTAGCTGTGGCCTGGCTGCGCTCGGACCTGTCTGTAACTGACTCACCAGCCTGCCTCTGAGACCCGGCAATGCACACAGTCCTCCGATCACACACCTCCACGTCCCGGCTCCGTGCTGCGCTCACAGCTTGTTCCCATCACGTTCAAAATCCCCAACACACATTACTTTTGCTTTCAACAACTGTCTTTTTAACATTTTAAATACCCTCAATTGGTAAAACACGTCAAGTTTACCGCTTCAGCCGGTCCGGTGGCATTCAGTGCATCCACGTGGTCGCACCACCACCACCTCCAGAAACCTTCACCTTCACAGACTGAACCTGTTCTCCTTCCACGCACGGCCCACCTCCGCCCCGCCCCTGGCCCCACCCCTCCGCTGCCCGCCCTGTTGCAGCTGGCCTACTTCCCTCAGCACGACATCCTCTGGGTCCGTCTGTCCTGCAGTCTGTCAGGGTTTCCTTCCTTCAAGGCCAGGCCCGATTCCACTGTAGGGATGGGCCGTGTTGGCTTAGCTTGTCCCCCAGATGGACACGGCTCTCTGGCCTCTTGTGAACGGCATTGCTGTGAGCACAGGCGCACAGGCTCGCTTTCCTGCAGGGTGTTTGCCAGAGGTGGGCGCGCCGGGTCACTGTGGCGCTGCCCCGATGC
>NW_011476161.1:19478-27507 GCF_000754665.1 Bison bison bison | reverse complement strand
CTCCGCGAGCGGGAGGCCCCGCCCCAGGGCCCGCACTCACTCCACGAGGAGCGGGAGGCCCCGCCCCAGGGCCCGCACTCACTCCACGAGGGCGCACAGGGCGCAGGCCACGGCTCCGCAGCTGCAGCAGGTGCGCACGCAGCGCGCACACAGGGCCCGCTCGCACTGGCCGCACGCCGCCTTCCCGTCCACGGCGCGCACGCACGACGAGCAGGCTCTCGACGCCACCCCAGCCGGGTCTGTGCGGAAGAAACACCGGTCAGTCCAACGGTGACCGGGAGCTCTGGCGCGGGGGCCGCCCCTCGCCCCCCGGAGGACAGCGGGCCGCCCTCCTCCAGCGCCTGACCCACCGCCAGTCAGTCTGTGCGGAAGCGCTGCGTTTGGACCCGTTCATCTGGGCTCCCGGCCAGCTGAGGCCCACCTGGAACGGTCACCACCCAGAGGTCGGGAGCCCGGGCTAGCTCTTCCCCTGACCACCTGCAGCAGGACTCGCCAGGCCTTCAACCCCTCGTGTGTCTCACAGCTGGGTCTCCAAGTGTGGTCCCCGTGTCCTGGCTTAACACGGGGGTTCCTGGGCCCCCGGGGTGGGAGTTTTAGCTGTGACGCGCGTGACAGCCTGAGGCTACAGCACACCGCAGAGGGCTGCGGGTGAGAGCTACGGGTGGGAAGCAGGCAGGACACCCACGAGGGCCACCCGGAGGCGCGTCTCTCCTTTCTGATGGAACAGTTAGAGCAGTTCACAGCTCCCACACATCAGAGCGGGGACAGCCTCCTGCAGTGGGAGCCTCCAGGCGCTCACCCCGCTTGCGGCGTCAGACTCTGGCCCCGCTCCCCTGCATCCTGTCTGCAGCAGAGACCTGGGAAGCACCTGCCGGCGGCCTTACTCACCAGCCTCGGAGGCCTGCGCTTGACTCCGGGTCAGCCGGCCGTCAGGCCCGATCAGCATCTGCCCTCGCGCGGCCCGAGGGGCTTCTGTGGGGCCGGGCCTCGGGGACTCTGGCGTGTGGACGATGGCGCAGCCTTCCTCCCATGCAGGGTCCATGCAGGCCTGGGCCCCACGGAAGAGAAGCTGCATGGTCTTCTCTGGGGAGGACAAGCATCGCCCGCTTACACCCCTGTGGTGTGGAAGCCCCTGTGGGGCCGCCTGTCTCCGGAGCCGTTTGTGCTGAGCCCTCTGCTGAGCAGTCTTCCAGCCACCCGGGACCAAGCTGCCCCTGGCGAGGCTGCCCTCCTGCCCGGGCTCAGCGGGCACCTCCTCCAGCCTGGTTCTGCACCCTGCAGCCCCACCTGGGCTCCCTGTCCCATCACTCTGCTCATTTTTCACGTGTGGCCTCACCTCCTCCCCAGAACCCACAAGTAGGCCTCCTTTGACAGAGGAAGCTCTGTGCTTCTGCTGCTAAGTCGCTTCAGTTGTGTCTGACTCTGTGCGACCCCACAGACCGCAGCCCATCAGGCTCCTCCATCCCTGGGATTCTCCAGGCAAGAATACTGGAGTGGGTTGCCATTTCCTTCTCCATTTCCTTCTGCACTGTGGATTGCCAACTAAAGCACAGCAAGAGACTCAGAGCTGAGCCTGCAAGCCCAGGCCTGCAGCCTTTCGGCTGCTGCAGAGCTGCTGACAAAAGGCACAGCCATAGCTGGCTCCTGACAAGGTACCCCAGAAGTTTCCAGACCTCTGTGGGACCCGGACAGCTTCCCACCCCTGAGCAGCAACTTTCCGAAGGTCAAATGCTAGGTGCCAGCCCAGCAATGCTCTGTGGTTGTCTGCCCTGTCTCAACAGAGCCAGGGTGGAGACCTTAGAAGCTGCTGGCGCTGGGTGATATCGACAGAAACACACAGCTGATAACTCAACTGCAGTGAAGACAGCCTGCCACACCCAGCTCCTCCTCCTCTAGTCTCCCCATTCATAACAGGATGGGACTGGGGCGGGGGGCAGGTCATGTGGCAAGACTAACACTTGTCTTCAAGGGCCTGTGGCCAGTTCAACATAAAGAGGCCAGAGTTAAACACTTGGAAATCATTACACATGAGTGCACACCGGCCTCACGAAGTCCTGCCCTTCTCAGAGAATGTCCAGGGAGCCTAGCACTCCCTCCCTGATGGGCCCTGCATGGGACAAGCTCTGCAAATGCTACAGGACATCGTGGTCGAGAGCTAGACTGACTTGTGTGTGTTTGTTAGTCACTCAGTCGTGTCTGACTCTTTGCGACCCCATGGACTGTAGCCCACCAGGCTCCTCTGTCCATGGGATTCTCCAGGCAAGAATACTGGAGTGGGTTCCCATACCCTCCCTCCTGGGGATCTTCCCAATCCAGGGATCAAACCCAGGTCTCCCTCATTGCAGGAGGATTCTTTACTGTCTGAGCCACCAGGGACCGCCTTTCTTCTGTTTGCAGTGTTTTCATTTCTGGAATGTCCTCAGAGAGTAACAACCGCAGTTTGGCCCAAGTACCCTAGGCTTCACTCATTTACATCACCTGCTCATCTCTCCAGAGTGATGATCAGTATTATCCATGCACTCACAAATGTGCATGAGGGAGTCAGAGGAGAAGGCGTAGGCCAGGGCCCTCACATTTCTCCAACTGGACAGTCCAGCCGCGCTGAGCCGGACAGCACACTTCAGCTCCCCGTTTTTTGCACAGGCTGTTCCCTCTGCCAGGAATTTCCTTCTTTTCCCTCTCTGCCTGTCTAACCCCGCAGGATCTGGCTTTGACTCTGTTCCTACAGGAGACCTGACAGTCTGCAGGTGGTCCTTCGGTGACCCGTGCCTGCCCCTCTGGAGAGTCCTCCTTCGACTGGCCCCCTCAGCAGCGGCACCGCCTGACAAGGAGGGCCTCTCGGGTTTGAAGGGGTGCCTCTGCCGGCTTTCCCACCGGGACGAGTCCCGGGAGGCGGGACCCGGAGGCCTATCGCTGGGCTGGTCAGATCAGAGCGGGCTCCGGTGAGTCCAGTATTCCCGCAGGACGGAGCCCCGACTCAGCCCCACGCAGAAGCCGTCCGTTTCGGGAGGTGCGGAGGGGCAGGTCGTGGACGCGGGAGCATTCACGCCGTCCTTCTCGCGGCTCCTAAGCCCGGTCAGGCGGCGCGGAACACGTGCCCCAGCTCCAGGGGGTGCGGCCGGTGGGGACCCCCCCGACCAGCCCCGCTTAGCCGCACTCACCGAAAATCTCTCGTGTGAGGCGCTCGGCGCACACGCCGCGACTCAGCTCTCTCTGGCCGACACGCACTTTGAGCTGCAGCGGGGCCGCATCCGCGAAGGGGTAGCCCCGCTTGGGCATGGCCGCGGCCCGGAGCGGCTCAGCTCGGCCGCCGCGCCTCTCTTGCCCGTGACGTCACAGCCGCGCGCCAACCCGGCGCGGAGCGGGGGCGGGACTAGTACGCGGCGCGACGCGGGATAGGCCCAGGGCGAGGGCGGGGGCGGGGCTCTTGCTCTGGGAGGCGGGACTCAGAGGCGCGGGAAAGTCCGGAGAGAGGTCAAGGGTCAGAGCGGGCGCGCCACGGGCAGGGAAATAGGAAGGCGGTGTGGTGCGAAAGCGCCGCGGGATAGGCTGGGGACTACGTGGGGGCGGGACTCGTGAGACACGCGGCCCGTGATAGGCCAGAGGCGACATGGGGGCGGGACTCGTCTGAGGGGGCGGGACTCGTATGAGGCGGCGCGAGAAAGGCGAGTGTTTTGGCTGTCTTTTTGGTCCCCAAACAACTCTTTTCTATTTTTTTAACTGAAGGATAATTGCTTTACAGAATTTTGTTGTTTTCTGTCAAACATCAACATGAATCAGCCATAGGTATAACTCTGGACACTCATTTATTTCTTCCTTTAAATCACCAGTGGTCTGAGGAGGATTCACTTTTTTGGTATTTCTTTAACTCCAGAAACATTTTGTACTGGGGTATGGCTGATTAACAGTGTTGCGGCGGTTTCAGGTGACTAGCAAAGGGGCTCTTGCCTGGAGAATCCAGGGACGGGGGAGCCTGGGGGGCTGCCGAGTATGGGGTCGCACAGAGTCGGACACGACTGACGCGACTCAGCAGCAGCAGCAGCAGAGGGACTCAGCCATACGTACACGTGTGTCCGCTCTCCCCCGGTGCCCGCTCCCGTCCAGGCTGGCGCGCAGTGTGGAGCAGAATTCCATGTGCAAACTTTTCTTTATTTCTTAATTAGGAGGAACGTCTCGCTTTCACAAGTGGGGAGTGCCTTACACTGGGCCGTTCTGGGCCCTGCTACGTCATTTGGAGCAGGGCTGAGGTCATGTTGGGCTCTGACCGGACAGTGAGGCTCCGTCCCACCCAGGCCTCTGCCGGCTGCCTGCCTGCCTGACCCTCGTCCTGTCTGCTGGCCCAGGGGCCATCCAGCATGTCCCTCTGTAGCCTGGATTTCTGGTGACAAAGCCGAGGGCCTCAATCTTACAGGACACGCCCCTCACAGCCCTGGACACTGACCCCGCCTGGAAGGAATATGGGCGGGGCCAGCCTCTGGTCCAGGTGCCCCTTCCCGCCTGGCCCGGTGGGTCTGGAAGACCAGGTCCGGAGGGGGCTTTGGCAACGTTTCCCCTGTCGTGTGGCACTATTCCTGTTAGCCATCTGCAGTAACTGTGACTGAAGAGACGCTTGATTGGTTTTATCCTAGAAATGGACGAAATTCCCAGGAATATTGTTTTTAATCTTACAGATCTTGGGAATTAAAAAAAATTTCTTTGGGTTCAGATTTGAAACTGCCTTAGACTCTTTTCAGTCACAGTAAATATTCAATAGGTGCAAAACATTGTGATTAAAAGAGAATCTTAATAGCTCTTCTATTTCAACTTAATTTTAAGAAATATTTGTGGAGGGCCTGGTCAATGTTGGATTCCTTTCCTAGAGGTGCTAGTAACAAAGCTCTCAGACTAGGGGCTTAGACAATACACATTTCTTCTCTTTAGTTCTGGGAGTTGGAAGTCCCAGATCGAGGCAGGCAGAGCTGACTTCTGAGGCGTCTTCCTCATCGCCTTCTCTTGCAAGGATATCAGTCAGACTGGATTAAGGCGAAGCCATAAGACCTCTTGAAAATTTAATTACATCCTGGTTTCTCAAAAAGTTGAAAATAGGACTGCCCTGTGATCCAGCAATACCACTTTGATGTATACAAAGGACTGAAACCAGTGTCCTGAGGGGCTGTGCCCCGTGCTCACCACAGCATGTTTGCAGGACATGGAGACAACCGAAGTGTTCGTCCCAAGTGTGGGTGAATGAATGAAGAAATGAGTGCTATCTGGAATTACATATAGTGAAATATTATTCAGCCATAAAAAAGGCCACCCTGCCAACTGGAACAGCATGAATGAACCTGGAGGACATTTTGCTAATTAAGTTAGAGAAAGACAAATATAGTAAGTACTGTATAATTGCACTTACATGTGGAATTCAAAATCATCATAGAAGCAGAGTAGAATGGTGGTTGCTGGGCGCTGGCATTGGGGGAAATGGGGAGCTGATGGTCTGAGGGTACAGACTTCCAGTTATAAGATGAAGTTCCAGGGTTCTAATAATGTACAGCACGGTGACTCTAGTTGACAAGTATTATGTACTTGAAAGTTGCTAAAAGTAGATCCTAAATGTACTCACCGTAACAAAAACAGCAAAACGGCAATTATATGAGGTGAAGGATGTATTATCTCCTTATCATAGTTTGCAATATGTATGTGTATGAAATCATGACATTGTACACCTCAATGTTATAAAGATTAAGAAACAGAAACCTCATTTAAAAAAGAGTCAGAGGGACTTGCCTAGTGGTCCAGTGGTTAGGATTCCAGGCTCTCAATGTAGGGGGCCTGGGTGTGAACCCTGGCTGGAGAACTAGATCCCACATGCAACCAAGAGTTCAAGCATGCTGCAGCTAAGACCTCGTGTGCTGCAGCTGAGGCCCAGCACAGCCAGACAGACAAATCGACATTTAAATAAAATACAATGGAGTCAGAGAAAATCCCCGGCGGTCCAGGGGTCAGGACTCTGCACTTTCACTGTCGAGGTTGAGGGTTGGGTCAGGGAACTAGGATCCCACAGGCGGCATGGTCAAAAATTTAAAAAAATAAATTGGAGCCAGGAGGCCAGAAGAGGGAGCAAGCACACCCTGTGTGTGTGCCGTGTGCTCAGTCGCTTCAGACTCTGCAACCTATGGACCGTAGCCCACCAGGCTCCTCTGTCCATGGGATTCTCCAGGCAAGAATACTGGAGCGGGTTGCCATGCCCTCCTCCAGGGGATCTTCCCGACCCAGGAATTAAACCCATATCTCTGGCATCTTCCTGCAAGGAAGAGTGTACCTTGCGTTACTTTACTAATAGGAGGAGAAAGGAAGGATATCTCCACTCCTGGCAACAAGCCAGCTGGTGAAAGACCGCTTACATGCCAAATTCTCAGTTTCCACCGATGGACTCTGCTTAGACGGGCCCTTCCTAATTCTCCCTTCTCCTCTATTAAAGAATTGCCTCTTCTTTGTTCTCCAGACTTGCCTGTGGTTTGCCATAGATTGCATGTTCCAAATTGCAACTCTTGGCTGTTTCCGAATAAACCCATTTTGCTGGTCTCTTTTATTGTTGTAGGTCAACAGTGTATAATTAAGGTGTGCATTATATGTGCCAATCACTTGTTCTGTGTCGACTATATCTTGATATATGTTGGATCATAAGAAAAGCAAGAGAATTCCAGAAAAAATCTACTTCTGCTTCATTGACTACACTAAAGCCTTTGACTCTGTGGAGCACAACAAACTGGAAAATTCTTCAAGAGATGGGAATACCAGACCATCTTACCTCCTGAGAAACCTGTATGCAGGTCAAGAAGCAACAGTTAGAACTGGAAATGGAACAACAGACTGCTTCCACATAGGAAAAGGAGTACGTCAAGGCTGTATATTGTCACCCTGCTTATTTAACTTATATGTAGAGTTCAGTTCAGTTCAGTTCAGTCGTTCAGTCGTGTCCAACTCTTTGTGACCCCATGGACTGCAGCACGCCAGGCCTCCCTGTCCATCACCAACTCCCGGAGTTTCCTCAAACTCCTGTCCATTGAGTCGGTGATGCCATCCAACCATCTCATCCTCTGTTGTCCCCTTCTCTTTCGTCAATCTTTCCCAGGATCAGAGTCTTTTCAATGAGTCAGTTCTTCGCATCAGGTGGCCAGAGTATTGTAGTTTCAGCTTCAGCACCAATCTTTCCAATGAATATTCAGGACTGATCTCCTTTAGGATGGACTGGTTGGATCTCCTTGAAGTCCAAGGGACTCTCAAGAGTCTTCTCCAACACCGCAGTTCAAAAGCATCAATTCTTCTGCGCTCAGCTTTCTTTATGGTCCAACTCTCACATTTATACTTGACCACTGGAAAAACCATAGCTTTGACAAGATGGACCTATGTTGGCAAAATAATGTGTTTGCTTTTTAAGATGCTGTCTAGCTTGGTCATAACTTTTCTTCCAAGGAGCAAGCACCTTTTAATTTCATGGGTGCAGTCACCATCTGCAGTGATTTTGGAGCCCCCCAAAATAAAGTCTGTCACTGTTTCCACTCCCCATCTATTTTCCATGAAGTAATGGGACCAGATGCCATGATCTTAGTTTTCTGAATGTTGAGTTTTAAGCCAATTTTTTCACTCTCCTGTTTCACTGTCATCAAGAGGCTCTTTAGTAGAGTACATCATGAGAAACGCTGGGCTGGATGAAGCACAAACTGGAATTAAGATTGCCAGGAGAAATATCAACAACCTCAGATATGCAGATGATACCACCCTTATGGCAGAGATTGAAGGGGAACTAAAGAGCCTCTTGATGAAGGCTAAAGAAGAGAGTGAAAAAGGCTTAACACTCAACATTCAAAAAACTAAGATCATGGCATCTGGTTCCATCACTTCATGGCAAACAGATGGGAAAAAATGGAAACAGTAGCAGATTTTATTTACTTGGGCTCCAAAATCACAGTGGACGGTGACTGCAGCCATGAAATAAAAGATGCTTTCTCCTTGGAAGAAAAGTTATGACCAACCTAGACAGCATCTT
>NW_011476161.1:13949-19307 GCF_000754665.1 Bison bison bison | reverse complement strand
CATCTTAAAAAGCAAAGACATTACTTTGCCAACAAAGGTCTGTCTAGTCAAAGCTATGGTTTTTCCAGTAGTCATGTATGGATGCAAGATTTGGACCATAAATAAAGAACTGATGCTTTTGAACTGTGATGCTGGAGAAGACTCTTGAGAGTCCCTTGGCCATCAAATCAGTCAGTCCTAAAGGAAATCAACCCTGAGTATTCATTGGAAGGACTGATGCTGAAGCTCCAATACTTTGGCCACCTGATGCGAAGAGCCGACTCATTGGAAAAGACCCTGATGCTGGGAAGACTGAGAGGAGGAGAAGGGGGTGGCAGAGGATGAGATGGTTGGATGGCATCACTGACTCAATGGACATGAGTATGCTCAAACCCCAGGAGATGGTGAAGGACAGGGAAGCCTGGTGTGCTGAAGTCCACGGGGTTGCAAAGAGTCAGACACAACTTAGAGTGAATAAGAACAGCAATCACATGATTGTTAATTCTTTTTAAGTCCTTGCCTCCAAATACAGTCACAGTCACAGTCTGAGGTGCTAGGAGTTGAGGTGTCCACATGTGAATTCCAGGGGGACACAGTCTAGCCCATGACTGGTCCCACCCTCTGTGTTAGGCCCTCGGGGTGGTGTTGGGCAGAGCCAACTGGGTCCCTGCCCTCTGGTGGGACAAATGTTACCAAAGGGGAAGTACAAGGGGCTGTGGAAGTAGAGTAAGGAGACCTACCTTGCCCAGGGTGGGGGGACACCCCAGGAAAACTGGCTGGCCGGGAACTAAACTCATGCAAAGCATCTGTGGAATGGCATAGTTTGATCTTAGAAAGTTGGACGTTCTGGAATTGAATACACATCAGATGAGGAAGGAACATGCTTTGTGTTTTCCCAGAAGAAGTGCAGCAAAGTTCCCCTTCCGACAAATGCAGAGGGGCAGGGCTGGCTGGAAGTGTTTTCGCTAAAATGTTTAATCACAGTTCCCCCAGGGTCCTACAGTTTCGAGTGCTAATCATCTCAGTTGCACAGCATGGTTGTACTACTTTGAGTGACTGTTAGATTGGGAAACAGTATAGTGCCGCTGTGTGTCCTTATGTCCACTGGAATGCACGGATGGTCAGTGTGTCCAGTCCCACCCGTTGCCATGGTGACCCGTCGCCCTTCCCCGCCCCCGGCAGAAGTGATCGTCGCTCTGCATCCCTCCCTGCAAGGCAGGCTCGCTCTGCGCACAGCCCTTTGTGTCTGGCTTTCCCCCTCAGCTGGCTGGTTCCGAGACCATCCAGGGTCCCGCACCCCTCCGTGGTCTCCTCCTCCTGTTGCTGAGTGTGCCCGTGTGCAGGTGGACCACAGTTTTTGTTGCCCTGTGGACGGGCACATGGGCTGTGCCGGGTTTCGCGCTGATGAAGGCAGCTGCTCTGAACATTCTCTTCCAAGGCTTCTTCTGGACATTCATGGGTCAGTGCCTAGGAGTGGAATGGCTCAGTGGTAGGGTAATGAACATTAACCTTCTGAGCAAAATGGCTTGAAAAACACAATTTATCGAGCAACATCCTTGAATCACTTACTTATCTTTTCCCCACACATTCAATTGAGACCAGTATAAGCTCCTCTTCCCTGGGGGTCTGCTGTTGGTGCCAAGGAGAGAGGGCACCAGGTTATAATTGCTCAGACCCTCACAGCACCTGATACTGAGCGAAGGCGGCTAACCTCAGCCCCCACCCTCCTGTCTCTGGGCCACACAAGGGCAAGGATGCCGGTGCAGCCGAGAATGGCACCCCTCGAGTTTGGTGTCTTTTCTGTAAAACTTCTGCAGATACTCAGACATACCGCCTGCGGCTGCCTCCGCAGGATGTGACCCAGAGCTGGAAGGGAAAAACAACTTGTACTGGAGTGAAGGATTTAGCGGCAGCTTTCTAATCTAAGTTGCAGGCGGAGCTTGCTGAGCCGGGAGTGCAGCTTTTTACACAGAACAAAGTGATTTCTCTTTCTTCGGAAAAATGCCCACTCTGGTTGATTGCCCAGAGCATGCGCCCCTCTGTTGTAGCAGGATGGGATGAGACGGTCATCTGGTCACGAGAAGCACAGTCCCTGGGGGCAGGGAGGAGAGCTGGGGACCACCTCCTCCTTCCCTAAGACTCACCCTGCCGCGGGGCTCTCTCCTTCCCCACCCTTGCTCTGTCGTGAAGGGAAACAATTCTCGGGAAACGCCAAGGTCCGTTTCTTCTGGTGGTTCTCACTTCTAGCCCTGCTGCCCGAGGAAGCTGGTCCACACATGTGCTCCTGCATTCTTTCAAATCACCGAAGGCCATTCTTGGCCGTTTGGAAAAGCTCACTAGCATGTGTGAAGCCATACTCCCAATATGTGGCCTGTTCACCTAATATGCTGTCACAAGAGTCTGGGGCTCCAGGGTGCAAGCCGGTGACACTGGGCCCTGCAGAACTTCCTGGGGCTGGCGGGGTCCGTGGGAAGCAAGCCGGGTTGGCACCTGCCCAGTGTCAGTGAACCCAGATGGCATCCTCAGCTCTAGAAAGTGAGGATTTAAGCCTGGCAGACTCCTAGTCTCTCCATGTGTACAAACCCTTCTCTCTCTGAAATGATACCAAAAGGCCAATTATTTTTCTAAACTGACCACAAACTCTGAAGCGTTGAATGAGCCGAGTACGGCTTCCAGTTGAGCACAGACCTCAGTAGGGTCTCTGCAGGTTCTGCCAGCTGAGAAGCGTCTTCTTTGCCCAGGGGACACAGGGTGGGGCAGAGGCTGTCCCACTGAAAGGCAGGGGCTGCCGTGTGGGGAAGGGCTCTGGGGTCTAGAGCGAGTCTGTGGGGAGACGTTCCATTTTGGAAAACGTGCTTCACGCCCATGGTCCTCCTTCCCTGGGCTGCTCCCATTCTGTTGTCTGAGCAAACAAACAGCTTGGCTTCCTGACACTGAAAACGTGAGTCACCCCGGCCGCTGATGCTGCCGAGTGGGGCCTTTCAGCAGCTAAAAGTCGAAGCAACGGTGACGAAGTCAGAAAAAGACCTGCACGGCTCACTGCTGCTCAGCGGCTGCGGGATTTGTTTATTGCTCAGCGGCTCCAGCTGCACAGGCAGCCACGTGACAGTTCATGAGCCAGAAAAGGGCTCTGGTTTGAGCTCACGTGAAATAGCAGGATTTTTAAAAACGTACATGACACTGGCCTTCAGACGTTTCAAGTTGTAGAAATCAGAGGGTTGGGCTGAAGGCTTAAAGAAAAACACAAAAGTACAGAAAATAGCTTTCAAATCTCTTTGTTCATGGCGTTGGTTCTGCCGGCCGAGGAAAGGACACGACGCGGGCCACGCCGCTGGGGTCAGCTCCGGCTTTATCTAAAACAGCTGGATCATCGAATCTCTGGACTTGCCGACACCAACCCATTTCACTGAAAGGGGAAGGGGAGGCTCAGCCTAGGGCGAGGCCGGTGGAGGGGGTGGCTGGACACAGGGCACCCACCTGCCACGCCGACGTGGTTCTCCACGAACCGGATGTAGCTCTGGGCCTGCGGGGGGAGGTCCTCCCACTTCCGGGCGCCCGTGGTGTCCGCCTTCCACCCTGGCAGCGTCTCGTATTCCACGTCCACCTTCTGCAGGACCTCCTGGTTGGCTGCGGATATGGGCTGGGTGAGCTGCGTGCCGCCGATGTCCACACGGCCATGGGCCTGCGACCCCCAGCCCAGGGTCTGCTTGCCCCAGCGTTCGGGGGCAGAGAAGGCAAGCAGCCCTGCCTGGTTTTCTCAGGGCTGGGGGGGTGGTTCTGGGATGCTTCCTGTTCCCCTTCCAGCCCAAGGGACACACCACCCTGGACACGGATTCCAGGGGACACCTCAGCTAAGGAATTCTGAGGCCCCCACTTCTAAGGGGATTTGAGGTCCTGCAGTGTTAGGGTTCCTGAAGGATCTATGTTCCCCTCCTCAGGGCAAGGATCCCACTGGGTCTGGACTCCTGGCCTCACAGCAGACGCCAACCACCCCTGTGGTCAGAAATTGCTGGAAGGAGCTGTCCACCGCAAGTACATGCCCTGAGTCCCAGCGCTGCCCTGCTGTGTCCTCTTGGAGTTCAGAGTCAGTTGGTCTGGGGGACACTGGCCGAGAGGACGCGTGGGGCTCCCACAGCCGAGAGTCTGCACACACATGCTGGGGGGCTATGAGGGCAGTTCGCCCACGGCCGCCGGTGCGGGTGGGGTCATCCGTGACCCCAGGCCAGGCACACAGGAAAACATCACTGCCTTTACGCCTTTTAGAAGGAACACTTGCTTGGTCACAGAAACTTCAGGGAGACCTTAAAAAATCTAACCAAAAACGTGTTTTCTTAGGTCAACATCATCATCCTATTTGTCCCAAGTTTTGAGCGTCCACAGCCCGTGTCTGCTATTTCAGGTGAGTCCCCAGCTCCCGGGAGGTGGGCCTTGACCCTGGGGGTTCCCCAGGATCTTGGGTTCAGGCTGGCCCTTGAGTCCCTCTGAGCTCTCCCCAGAGTGGGGACGCACAGGCCTCCGCTCGGGGTGAGAATCTGCCACGGACAGAAGTGGGAAGAGCCTCCGACACGGGCTGCCCTGCGTGCCCGACGCACACGCATCGTCCCTTCCGCCCGAGACCAGAGGCCAAGGGCAGAGGGGCGGCGGCGCCCGCACCTGGGAAGTAGGGGATCCGCTTCCCGCCAAGCTTGTACGCCACGCCAACCTTGATCTCGTCCAGGGCGTCCAGGATGTCCAGTTTCGTCAAGGCCAGCCTGTCCAGAGCACAGGGAGAAGCCGAGGGCGGTCAGCCGCCGTCGCTGCTCCCGCCCAGCCCCACCCCTCGCTCCTCTGTTTGCAGGACTAGGACAGAGGATGGCAGAGCCCCGACGGTTAGGCCGGGAGCCCAGCACTGCCCCGTCCCCACGGCCCAGCAGAACAGGGGTCTGGATGAGTGCAGGCCCTCTGCTCTGGGCTTGCTCCCCGGCTCCAGGAGAACCTCTGCACTGCTTCCGGGGGCGGGCCACCCTCTGGCCTCTCGATGCCTCCTTCCCTGTCTACGCTCAAGAGCCAAGGCAGGGCCAGCCCCAAGGCACCCTGGACGGCCCTCCCCATCACCCCCCGGTGGCCTCGCTGTGTGGAAGGGTTTCCCCAGGGTGAGGTCACCCTGTGTGGGGAGGACTGTGGCCCTGAGCCCTGAGGCCCGGCTGCCCTGCTCCTGCGGCGTCTGGGGAGTTGGTCTGGGCCCCCAGGGGATGGGCGCCCCGGGGGCGGGGGGCGCCTCAGCACTACCCACGCGGTGAATCCGTTGACCATGTGGGCATATCTCAGGATCATCAGATCCAGCCAGCCGCAGCGCCGCTTCCTGCCCGTGGTCACGCCCCACTCGTGGCCTCGGCTCTG
>NW_011476161.1:13193-13849 GCF_000754665.1 Bison bison bison | reverse complement strand
CACGCCCGCTCGCTGCCCCAGGCCCCCTGACGACCACCCCTCCTCACGCCCGCCCCTTGCCCCTCCTCACGCCCACCCCGCCCTCCCTGCGGCCCCCTGACGACCACCCCTCCGTCACGCGCGCTCGCTGCCCCAGGCCCTGGGCACGCCTGCCCCAGCTGAGCCTCGTGACCAGGCCTGCCCTGGCCTCCTGGGCAGGTGAGAGTGGATCTGCAGACCCCGAAGCTGCCCTCGAGCAGGCTGTGGGCTTATTTTGTGCTTCTTTCTCCGGGGTTCATAACCCTGCCCAGCACATCCCCTTCCTGCTCTGGCCCTCGCTTGCCTGCTCAGGACAGGAGCCTCGTGTCCCTCCAGCCTTGTGGGCACAAGGCCAGGGAGAGGAAGGCGGGGGCCGTCCTGAGCTTCCAGAGACACCCAAGAGGCTGGAGGGCAGTTTGCTGGGGAGTTTGGTGGGCGCTGCTCCACCCTGCTCTTATCCAGCTGAGACCAAACCCAGGCTCGCTCAGCCCCAGGAGGAAGGCAGCCTGGGCACCCAGGCGGGGCCAGAGAGAAGGCTCTCAGCGTCCTTCCTGAGCTGGGGGATCTGCGGGACAGCCACACGGCAGTTGGGGGGCGGCTGGAGCTGCAGCCTCAGCATCTTCTCTGCGGCCTCCAAC
>NW_011476161.1:6950-12691 GCF_000754665.1 Bison bison bison | reverse complement strand
GGTGGGGAGGGGGAGGGCCCCTCGGGTTTGGACAGTTCAGGTGGCCTCGGGGCTGGTGTGTCCCTGGGCCTGCGACAGTGGGGACAGCGGGGACTGTGGGGATAGAGGCCCAGGTGGGGCAGTCAGGGCTCCCGGGCCCAGCCAGTCTCTCCCTCATCCCAGTCCCTCACCCCTCATCCCCATCCCCGTCCCTCATCCCCAGCCTAGCCTCCCTTCCCCCCTCCTGGCTGAGGTTGCAGAAAGAGGGCAGTAGCACTGTTTCCCGGGCACAGAGGGCAGCCTGGTACGGAAGGCGAACCCACCACAGCTGTCTCCTCGGCAGACAAAACAGGCAGGGCCCATGGGGCTCTGGCTGGGACGTACCGAAGTCAATGTCAAGGAGGGCTGCGTTGGCACCCTCCACGAGGATCTTCTTAGGGGGGCCATGGAGCGCCTCATACATGAAATAAACGCCATCTCGGACCATGGGGCGGATCCGCTCGGCGAAGCCCTGGAAGGAGGGGCCAGGATACAAGAAGGGGGTCCACCCGGCTCTGGCCTCCTCCTCACAGCCTCTGGCTTCCAGCAAATTCCTGCCCAGCGAGGCCCTTGGTCTGCACGCATCCCTGTGGGTCCATCCCTGTCTACATCTAGAGCCCCAGACGAGGCTGGAGGAGCTGGGCCCTGGAGATTTCCAGAAGGGCTCCATGTGGACATCCTCCTGTCTCCCGCCTGCTCCGTCCCTCTAGCCCTGAGCTGGGACACCTCAAGCTCCTGCCCGCGATGGATGGGGCTGGCCTCTGTCCCCCAGCATGTCCATCCCACCCGCTCCGTCCCTCTAGCAGTGAGCTGGGATGCCTTTGCCTCCTGCCCCAGACCGACAGGGTCTGCCTATGGCCCCCGGCATGTCCAGGGTCGTTTCCTCAGAGAGGACTCAAGGGGCCAGGCCAGCGGGTGAGCCCCTGGCCTCCTGAGAAGACCGCCAACCGGGGTCCCCCACAGGAGGCCTGTGGTCCCCGAGCCCAGCCACCGGGAAATAAGGCCCCGTTCTAGGCGTGCCGCGGCAGCGTGCACAGCTGTGGAGGGACCCTCAGTGGGGCTGGGCCTGCCCGATGCCGGGGTGCTCAGCTCTACCTTGAGCCTTTTGAGTTGACCTTCAACGTCCACTTCCAAACTGGGGAACATGGACTGGTGCTGGCGTGCCAGGTTCTTGAATCTGCGGAAGCAACAGTGACTGCCACCCCGTCTGCCCAGAGCCCCGCGCCCGCCTCCCTGGCCCGGCTTCCCCCAGCCCAGGGCCGGGGACGGGTCAGGTACCGGGAGGAGAACTCGTCGAAGTCAGACAGGAGGTCGCAGATGCGGAGGCCGGTGCGGGCGGCCTTGGACGAGTAGGCCGGCCCGATCCCCTTCCGGGTCGTGCCGATGCTGTAAGACAGGCCGAGGGCCGTGAGCTTGGGGGGCCCAGGCAGGCCTGCTGGAACTGGGGGGGAGCCTGGAAACCGGGGCCCCCAGCCAGCTCTCAGCGTCCACTCCCCTAAACCAAGGTCGAGCCGGGCAATGCCCGAGGGCCCTTCCGAGCTGCAGCCCCAAGGGCCGGGCTGCCGTGGGAACCCCTGGATGCCTCTGACAGCACGCTCCAGGACTGGGAGCTACGGGGGCGGCGCGTGGGTCCAAGTCCCGGCCCTGGCCCTGCCGTGGCCCCCGAGGCCCAGTGCCCGGCGGTGCCCT
The DNA here is from genome assembly GCF_000754665.1 of Bison bison bison. Classification (NCBI taxonomy): domain Eukaryota; kingdom Metazoa; phylum Chordata; class Mammalia; order Artiodactyla; family Bovidae; genus Bison; species Bison bison. The sequence goes on along the minus strand of NW_011476161.1, from coordinate 10,984 downwards.
CCCTGGCCCGGCTGCCTTCTGCCCAGCACCGAGGCTGGTGCTCTGGGCACCTGCCATCTCCTCAGAGCTGGAACCTGTCAGTGCCACCCTGTACCCACTGCCGACCACAGCCCAGCCCAGGTCAGCGAGCGTGGATGCTCAGCATTGCCACCTGTGTGTGGCCAAGCCCTGTGTGTGCACTTGTGCATGAGCATGTGTGTGCATGTGTGTGCGTGCATGTTCCGATGTGAGCATGTGTGCACTGCGTGTGAGCGTATGTGTGCATGTGTGTGCATGTGTGTTCCGATGTGAGCATGTGTGCACTTGCGTGTGAGCGTGTGCTGTGCCTACATGTGTGTGCGTGTGTGTCCCTCTGTACGAGTGTACATGGCCGTGTGTGTGTAATCTATGCACATGCATGCACTGGTTGTGCGTGTGTGCACACGTGTGTGAGAGGCAGGATTCTGGCCTGCTTCGCTCCCATCCCGGCTTTGACACTGTCCCTGGCCCACTGCAGTGAACATCTCTGGAGAACCAGTGACTGGCCATCAAGGCGGCTAGGCAGGCTTTGGCGCCCGCTGGAGCTTCGGTCAAGGCTGGCCTGGGATTCCAGCAGGGGCGGGGGGCGCAGCAGGTGATGGATGGCACGGGCGCTCCTGGGGGTTGCCCTGGGGAGGACCGCATGGCCCTGGGAGAGGTGGCTCGCCTGAGCTTCAGGGTTGGGGAGGCGTGGGGTGAACTGACAGATGCTGTCCTCAGGGCAACTGGTGGACGCACGCACCCCTGCACCCAGCACGCCCCCAGCTCTGCGGCCGCGGACTTGGGGCGGGGGGGAGCGCAGACGCCACTCACTTCTTGCCCTCCTGGGCCTGCCGCTGCACCTCCTGGAGCCCGTCCACCGCCTGGTGAAAGTCAAACACTGCTGGCCAGGCAGGCGGGAGCATCGCGGGCGAGAGAGACAGAGGGTTACGGGGCCTCTGGGGACACCACAGGCCCCTCCCCCAGGCCTCAGCTTCCCCATCTGCCTGTGCTGGCAGTCATCCTGACCCAGCACGGCCTTGGAGAAGGCCTGGGGGGCCCGGGGTCACTTGTTCACAGGCGGGCAGGGAGGCCCCGGGACTCACCAAGGTGGGCCCGGTCAGAGATGACAAGCCTCTTCTCCCAGTCCTTCAGGCCTGCAGACACAGCATGCGGTTGGTGACGGGCCCTCCCCTGGGGACCTGGAGACATCCACCCGTGTCCCCACGGGCGGCTGTGTCTCCTCACGGGCTCCGTACCGGCGCCTCCCAGAGCCCACATCCCGGGGCCAGGGCCTGCTGGCTCCTTTCGCGCCTGCGCTGAGCCTGGGCCCAAGGCGGAGGCTCTGCTCCGTCCAGGGCACCTCAGGGCTGCAGTGTCACCCACCTGCTTCTAGACAACCACCGGGGGCCCACCTGCCCGCACGCCTGGCCAGCGGCCTTGGTCACTGCCTGCCCGCCTCCTGCCCCTGAGCAGCCCCCAGGGACCACACCCTTCCCTGCAGGGATGTCGGCCCAACCGTCCCCGGTCTCGGGACATCAGGGTCGTAGCCCAGCCTCAGGGCTCTGTCCTGGAGAGCCCGCGTCTGCAGCTCCTGGCGTCACCGGCCCCCAGTGTCATGAAAGCTCGCCTGCAACAGGGAGGCTGTGGCCTGAAGCCAAAGGCTGGGCCCCTGGACTGACTGCCTGCTCAGGCTTCCGGTGTGAGCAGGGCCAGCAGGCCCAGGCCGGGGCCCAGCGTGGAAGCCGTGCCACCCGCCCGCCTGCCACTGCCGTCGGCAGAAACCACACGGGGAGCACCGCCGACTCGGCCGCGGGAGCATGCACGGCCCCCAGGCGGCGCGACTCCGCGGGGACATGACCTACCTTTCTTCTCGTTCTTCTCTGCCTCTTCAAACAAGCCCGGCAAGTGGACGACCACTCCATTGCCTGAGACACATGGACACGAGATTGGATTGGGTCACAGACAGAGGGACTCCACACTTAAAACGTCGTGAAACTCACGCCCTTGCACTGACAGCTGCCTCGTTCATGATGGCTAAGATGGGGAAACAGCCCAGCTGTCCGTTAGTGGACATCAATGATGGATAAAGAAAATGTGGTACAGCCACACAACGGGATTATTATACAGCCGTGAAAAGGAAGAGCGTGCTGCCACAGGCTGCCACACGGATGGATGTAGCACACTACATAAAGTGAAGTAACTGTGGAAGTGCTCATCGCTCAGCCGTGTCTGACTCTTTGTGACCCTGTGGATGGTAGCCAGCCGGGCTCCTCTGTCTATGGAATTCTCCAGGCAAGAATACCGGAGTGGGTAACTATTCCCTTCTCCAGGGGATCTTCCCCACCCAGGGACGGAACCTGGGTCTCCTGCATGGCAGGGCAGATGCTTTACCATCTGAGCCACCAGAGAAGCCCCCTGTGAAATAAATAATAAATAAATAAAGTGAAGTAAGTCAGACACTAAAGGCCACTCTCTGTATGACCCCCTTGTATGAAGTCCCCCCTTGTACAAGGTCCCCCCTTGTACGAGGTCCCTGGCGGAGTCAGACTCGCAGGGACAGAGGGCAGGGTGCTGGGGGCCGGGGGCGAGGGGAGGGAAAGGGGATGGAGAGCTCAGGGGGGACAGGGCTCTGCAGATGAACATGCTGATGCTGCATGACAATACTAATGTACTTGACGCTACTGAACTGGACGGTTAAAAGTGGTTAAAATGGAAACTTTTTTTTTGCCATGAGAAGGAGCTTAATAATTCTCATTAAGATGCTAAATTCCCAAGATGCAGTTCGGAAGAAATGAGTGGTTAAATTGCACGCTGGGCCAACGTTCCCCGATTGTCACATAGCTCGCTGTCAGCTGTGTGGTGGGTCGGGGTCAGCTCAGATGTGGTCAGCTCACATCTGGTCAACTCAGACCTGCCTGTCCCCTCCTGAGACTTGGCTGTCAGGCAACTGAGCTGCCCAGGCTTCTAAGAAGATTCCGCATTTCAAAAAAAATCAGTGCACAGATCTGGGGTTGCCAACTGTTTTGCCACAAAAGGGCATTTACAAAAAAAGTGTGTGGCCACTGTTTCATCAAATAGAGGGAATCTGAATACCAGAAAGGAAGTAGGGCATAAAATTTAGAAGAAAATACATGAATTTACATAAAATAAATTCTGTATTATGAAAGATGGAAAGTTTATATTACGTGTACTCTATCACAATAAAAAATGGTCCAAACAAAAGCCTTCATTTACAGAGACAGCAGATGAGGGCTGCTGGGGGAGGTGTTCAGGAGGGAGAAAGTGTCTGAGCTGGGACGGATGCACCATCCTACCCTCCCGGGGCGCATTTCATGGTGCCTAAGTTATACCTCAACAGAGCTGTCGTGCTTGATTTACACAGAAACGGGAAAGCAGGAGGTGGGGACAAACACAGCCTCCAGCTGTTTGGTCTCGGGAGCCAGGCCTCCCCATCCCCGTAAAAGTGAAGGAGGTTCTGCAGAGGGCAGGCACCAAGCCCAGCCAAGGAGGGGGCTCACCACGGCCACGAGCTCACTGGGGGCCCAGGCTGAAGCCAAGGCTGCCCTTTCCTCTGAAACCAAAGCCTGCTGGGTGGGGCCCCCGTGGCCTTCCTGGGTGGTGCGTCCCCCGGGGGGCCAGGATTGGCGGAGGGAGACAGGACACAGGTCCAGACGGGAGTGGCTCAGAGGCGGCAAGCCACACCAAGCTCGAAAGGTCATCTAAATGCCAGGAGCCTCGAGATGGCCACGGGGCGGGGCCTGGCGGGGGTGCCGCGTGAGCGCTGGCACGTCCCGCCCTTGCTGAAGGGCTCCCATCAGTGTCTGGCCGGGCTGGCCCTGCCCATGCTCCTGGGGGCCGCTGGCCCCCATCCACCCCCGGCTCCCGGGACACCGGGCAGACTCCTCTCCCCTCCTCGCAGCGAGCGGTGCTTCCTTGGCCTGGTTCCCACCCAGTGGTGCCCAGCAGCCTCCTGGGGCAGAGACTTGGCCCCTGGGCGCGGGGTCCCTGGTGAGCTGGGGTCCTCAGCCTCCACT
>NW_011476161.1:3265-5947 GCF_000754665.1 Bison bison bison | reverse complement strand
CTGATCGGCATCCACCCGGGGAAGACTGCCTGGCGCCTGGCTCACTCGGGCAGCTCTAAACGCAGGCGCTCAGGAGCCCCCTCTGCGCTGCCCGGGTGGTAGGAGTGTGAGACGCCATCTCTGCTTGGGCGTGGGGAGCCTGGTCCAGTGGCTGGCTCTGATGCATGTCTGGGGTGCCAGGGCCTGGCTGGGGCACTGGGTCCAAGAGACAGGCCGGCCCCCACACCCAGGACCCTCTTGGGCTGACGCTCCGGGAAGGCCAGCTCAGTGAAGCCCCTGAAGCCTCCATAGGTTCAGAACCCTGCCTGCCCGCCCACAACTCCCTCTGGGGTTCCTCCTCTGATGCAGGGAGGATGCAGGGAGCACAGATTCAGGCCCCGCTGCCACACAGCCTGAGCTCCGAGGGGGCAGAGGGCGGGCAGGCAGCACAGCCTTTCCGGGACCAGGAGTCGGCGTGCAACAGCAGGCCTTCCCTTGGGGCTGCGCCTCCCACCTAGGAATAAAGCGGGAAAAACCATCCTGAGGCCAACTGGGGTGTGGGGGTAGCCAGGAGGAGGCCCCACATAGGAGGGAAGCAAGACTCCAGTCCCAGGTCTGGGCTCTAGAGGCCAGTGCGGGCCCCAACGCGGGGCCCCGGAGCCAGTGAGCAGGGGCCGGGGAGGAGACACGTCCTGGCTGCTGCCCGAGGCCTCGGAGCCCCACCAGCTCACCTCCTGCAAGGCACTCACATGTCCCTGGGGCCCCTCCACGGCTCGGCCCCCGCCCCCCACACCCCGCTGTCCTCCTGGCTGGCAGAGGAGGCGATGGCCACTGGCTGTGAGGGTTCCAGCACCTGCGCCCCTCAGGGCCCAGCAGAGAGACAAGCCCCACACGTGCGCGTGGTCGCTCCCTGCCTGGCCAGGCCTGGCCAAACGAGGGCCGTGTCCTCCCCCAGGGGCACCTGCTCCTTGCAGCAGGGCTGGGGAGGTTCACACACCTTCCGTCTCCCCTACGGAAAGGGCCCAGGCGGGGGTGGGGGGGACCCAGGCCGGGGCACTTTCTCCTGGACCTCCCTCACTTCACACTCGGGCAATTTAAGGAGAGCAGCCGGAGCCCGACCGCCCCTCAACGCCCCTTTCCCAGCCTCCGTCCCAGCCGCCCCCGATGGCCCTGCAGACACCAAGGGTTCCATGTGTCATGTGGATGTGCAGAGGCCTGTCTGGAATGACCCTGGGATTGGGCTGGGGCAGGTTTGCCTCTAACTGACCCCTGGGGTCACTGGGGTCCCGGTGTGTGTCCTGGGGCCAGTGACCCCCAGAGGCCCCATCCTTACTCTGCCCTCACCTTGGGACACGTGCAGCGCCTCCCCGCACACGAGGTTCTCTGTGTAGTTCATGCCCCTGGTAACCTTTGCCACGTAGGTGGGGCAACCTGGCGGAGGGTGGGGGGACCCGAGATCCCAGGAAAGGAGTTTGCAGCGAGACTGGGTGGCGGGCCAACGGCCTCCCTGCAGACACTCTCCCTGTGAGCCAGGCCCGCCCCCAGCTGCGTCCTGCCTGCCGTGGCGGGGGCCTAGACACTCTGCCCTCTCCCTGGTTCTCAAGTGCCCAGTGCCAGCGTCAGCTGGGCCGAGCACACTCCACCTTCGTTTGGGGTAAACACCAGAGCCTAGGAACAGGCGCAGACCGCCGTGGGTCCCTGGGCGGCAAATGACCCCCACTGGCTACAGGGCCCAGGCACCAGGCCACGGTCCACTCCCGGAGTGTAAGCCAGCCCTGGACACTGAGCTCGGGGCCTGCTGACCTGAGGGCGCCCTTCCCGGCAGCTCTGCAGAGGTCCAGGCGACCGTCCCAGAGACCCCCGTCTGCCCTCTCCCAGGGCGTGGGTGAGGTCGGGGCAGGGATATACCACCAGTCTGTCGTCCACAGGCCGGGAGAGCTGGGGGCATGGCTGCGAAAAGCCACCTAAAGGGACAGCTGGTTCAGAGTCCCAGGCCCAGCCTGGCGGCCCCCTCAGGGCCTTCGCCCCCGGGCTGCACTGTCTCCCTGTCCCCCCAGGTGGACAGGCTCTGGAGGTTCCCATCCGTAGTGACCGGGAGCCGGCCTCACCCCTCTCTCATGCCTGGGGGGGCCTCTGCCTCCCTCCAGGTCCTCCCCTCCGTGATGGAGCCTCAGGGCAGGAACAGCCAGCTCAGAGTCCCCAGGGACGCTGACACCGCCCCCACGGCCTGGCCGGGCACTCAAAGTCCCCAGTGGATGCCCCCACCAGGTGCCGCAAGTGGAGCTTTCTCGCTCAAGGATACAGCAACAGGACCAAGGCCGGCCCGCTCCGAGATCTGACCAGCCCCGACGCTTCCTGTCTCTGCAGGTGTCCTCCAGCCCACCCTCTCTGGGGCCAGCGCAGAGTGGAGGCACAAGGCACAGAGGGTGGGTGTGGGCGGCAGGCCTCCAAGGCTGTGACTCTGCTCGCGGCCCTGGGCGTGGCCGCGGGCGGAGCCTCTGGGCGTGGCCGCGGGCGGAGGCGGAGCCTCTGGGCGGCCACAGAGAAGCGGGTTTTTTCAGAATCCCGCCCAGCCAGGGGTCTGCCCTCCTGGTGGAGAGCCTTGTGAACTGGCCCCCACCCCCACCGTGGTCTGGGTGAAAGCGTGGAGGTCGCGAGCCCAGGCAGTCCTCGCGCGCCTCTTTTTGGGTGTCTGCTCTCAGG
>NW_011476161.1:0-2486 GCF_000754665.1 Bison bison bison | reverse complement strand
GGAAACGGAGGGAGGGCTGGCACCGTGTCCTGGGGATAGGACGCGGCGTGGGAGGAGGCGTGACCGGGGCCCTGACAGGCAGGCCAGGCGCGTGGGCTCTCCGGTTCCCATCTGGACGGGTTAGGAGGTGGGGCAAGTCAAACAGCAGGAAGGATGCCCGCGGGCACCGCAAGAGAAAGCCCGGCGCAGGGGCGGGGTCTCCCAGGGAGTGGGCGGAGCGCGCGACCTGCAAAGGGCGGAGGGAGCCGGAGGCGGCTCGGGGTCGCTGTCGTGCGGCTGCTGCGGGACCTGGGCCAGGAAGAGGGAGGGGGCGTTGGGTGGAGAGTGAGGGGAGAAGGGAGCCCTTGAGCCATGGGGGCCCGGAGCAGCCTCCGGACCTGCGCCCAGGCTGCAGGGGGCCTCCCGACGCCGGGGGAGGGTCGGGCCCCATCCACACGGGGAGACGGAGGCAAACAGAACAGCAGGGGGCTAAGGCCCAGGACTCTGGACCCTAAGGAAGGTCTTGGGGGTCTTGCGGTGCATGCTGACCGCGGGCCCCAAACCCCCGAGATGGGGAGCACCGAGGGTGGCCACTGGGGGCGCCTCTGGGCAGGTGGAAAATGAGTTCCCCTGAGCCAGGCCGCTGAAGGGCTTCCCAGGTGGACCGAAGCCCAGACGGAAGACGGGCCTGCGGGCGCCGGGAGGGGGTGGCGGAAGGCGGTGCAGCGGCAGGACCAAAGTAGGGTCCCCGGGCGGCCACGGGGGTCGCGGCTGCCGCTCGGGATGACCCCAGGCCCAGGTGACAGGCCAGGCGACCCTTCTGGTCACGGGCTGGCTGGCTTCAGCCCTTCTAGACAGCCACCCAGGCAGGGCTGGGGCCCCAGCCCACCCTGCCCCCTACCCGTGACTCTGTGGCCAGCTGCCCGCTGCCCGCTGCCCTGGCCCATAGCTCCGAGATCGACCCAGTTCTGGGGCCAAGTGCTGTGTGAAGGCCACAACTCTGGGCTCCAGGCAAAAGCAGTCCTCCCAGGGTGGGGGCTGGACTCTCCCTGTGCCAACCGGAGCCCAGCGCTGGTGCCAGGCGGGTGTGGCACGCGGGAGGACCCATATGTGCGTCTTATTCTAACGGCTCAGTGGCTCTGGTCCCGTTTCCCTGCCTCACCAGCTTGTTCGGAGGCTGGAGGTGAGAAATCACGGTGGGCTCCCAGGACAGCTGGAGGCCTGCAGGGGGAGACTGGATCTCAGGGAGAAGCTGGGTCAGGGAGAGGGTGCCGTGTGGGCTCCCGCTTGGGCGGGGGGCTCCAGGCGGCTCTGCCCTTGCTTGGTCCCGCCCACAGCTCTCACAAGCAACAGGAGAGGGCAGGGCTCGGCCTGCCAACCCAGGTGGCAGAGCAGGGAGGGCCTTCCTCCAGAACCGCGTCAACAGCGGGAAGCCCGGCGGTTCCGAGGCGAGGGCCCTCACGGACACCTCCCAAGCCCCGAGGTCACTTCGAGGAGGGTGGGTGAGGCTGCCCAGAGCGGGCAGGTCACACGGAGGGCCCTGGGCATCACAGCTGGAGCAGGCAGGCCCCCCGAGGGGACATGCAGCAGAAGGCTGCACCCCAGAGGGGCCGGGGAAGGGGTGTGGACTTGCTCGCTGCGGCTGAGGGGCTGAGACGGTGGGAGGCTCCCGCTTCTCCAGGAGGCACCTTCCAGGAGGCCACAGTCGGCCTGCGGGAAGCGTCTGCCCCAGTGGGCATGCTGCCCCCCACCCCACGGTGGCGCTGAGTCCTGGGCCCCTCCTGGCAGGAGCTCAGGTGTGAGGTGCCCAGGGGGTGTCCCTTCCTCACTTCTGGCAGCCTCCCCGCATGGGGCTGTGAGCCTCAGGAGCAGTGTACCCCTCCAGGCCATCCCCTTGCACCCCGAGCGCGGCACGGCCCCGAGGGGTGCAGGAGACAACAGACGGGGTGCAGAGAGCAGCCCGCAGTGGGCAGGGGCCCTTGGGGGACAGAGCTTGTGTCTGGCATCCTGGGTGGCACCCCCAGCCTCGGGGTCACCCTGGCCAGAAGACCCAGGCTCCTCCCTCTCCTTCTTCGGGCCCTGGCCTGCAGTCCTGCCTGGGTCTCTGCCCCCACTTGGCTGACCCTCCACGGCTCCGAGAGGCCATGCCCGCTCTCACTCTGGGCTCCAGCCGGCAGCCTCCTCCCGCACACTGACCCCTTGTGGTCAGCCAGCCCTGTCCCAGCCCTAGACAGAAGGAGGAAGTGTGGAGTCTGGGTGGCCTCCAAGCCACTGGGGATCTGGGGTCCCCGCCTCACCCCCCACAGTGCCCGCCCCAGTGTCACACCCATGGCACACCCAACCCCCTGAGGATCGAGTGTCCCCAACTCAGCGACTTGTATTTATAGCTCGGCCCCTGGCCCACGGGCCTGGGGGTGGGGCCGGCGGGGAAGGCGGGGTCCCTGGGGGAGACCGTGGGGGAGGGAAGACGGTCTGCCCCGAGTGGGTGGGGGTGGCGGCTGGGGAGG
>NW_011476160.1:12788-15502 GCF_000754665.1 Bison bison bison | reverse complement strand
CCCATGAATCGCAGCACACCAGGCCTCCCTGTCCATCACCAACTCCTGAAGTTCACTCAAACTCACGTCCATCGAGTCAGTGATGCCATCTAGCCATCTCATCCTTTGTCATCCCCTTCTTCTCCTGCCCCTAATCCCTCCCGGCATCAGGGTCTTTTCCAATGAGTCAACTCTTCGCATGAGGTGGCCAAAGTACTGGAGTTTCAGCTTTAGCATCAGTCCTTTCAAAGAACACCCAGGACTTATCTCCTTTAGAATGGACTGGTTGGATCTCCTTGCAGTCCAAGGGACTCTCAAGAGTCTTCTCCAACACCACAGTTCAAAAGCATCAATTCTCTGGCGCTCAGCTTTCTTCACAGTCCAACTCTCACAGCCATACATGACCACTGGAAAAACCATAGCCTTGACTAGACAGACCTTTGTTGGCAAAGTAATGTCTTTGCTTTTGAATATGCTAGCTAGTTTGGTCATAACTTTCCTTCCAAGGAGTAAGCATCTTTTAATTTCTGTACTGAACTGAACTGAACTGGAGCACTCAGCACTGACTCATAAGACTTCTTCTCTGAGTCTTAGGTCTGGAGATCTATCCTAGGACATAGTCATTTCTTCCTAAAATTATTACCCCAGTGATTCATTTTTCCAGTCCTCCAATTCTTGTGTAACAAATTTTCTTTATTAAATCCTTTCTGTTTAAATACTTTTTCTCATTAGGCGTTTTCTCCTCCATGACTCCCCTCTGAGAGCACGTATTGTGAATGTCCCAACAACTTGGAAATTCTTCAGCTTCACCTAACAACTGCCTGGCAGTGTAATGAAATGCTGTTTTTATTAAGGGAATACAAAAATGCTGAAAGAACTGTGACACAGTAAAAATGACTTTGCTGCACCACTCTGAAATCTGAAGTCGCATTGTGAGTTTGGAATATTTTCATGGTTGGATACCTTAAAAAAACAGCAATTCAAATAAACTTTTAAATGGAAATAGAAAATTACTGAATGTATTATTTAATAGTACATTCTGAAACTACACTTAAGTACTTGAGTTATTGTCAAGGATGAGAGAAAAAAAGAATTAATTAATTAATTAGAAGTTTTAATCAAGTTATACAAGGAAGAATAAATTTAAAAATTGAAGGTAAATGGAGACAATGGAAATCCCATAGGTGAGGGCCTTACCATTATCCTGTCACTGTCAATAATGGTGCTCAACCTGTGTGCGATGGTTAGCACAGTACACTGTGCAAATTTCTCACGGATCTTTTTTTGTATTAACTCATCAGTGCTGGAATCAAAGAATTGCATTTAGTTAAGTAAAGACAGGAAAAGCAGACTTAAGACTTGAAAATATCACATGATATTTTTATGCTTTTAATAATCAATAGTTAAGACATAATCCTGCTCTTGAAACACTAAGTATAAAAAGTCTTTGTTGTTGTTGTTTAGTTGCTAAATTGTATCTGACTCTTTTGCAACCTCATGGATTATAGCCCACCAGGCTCTTCTGTCCATGGGATTTCCCAGGCAAGAATACTGGAGTGGGTTGCCATTTCCTGCTTCATGAAATCTTCCCAACCCAGGGGAAAGTCTACTTGGAAACTTACTACTTTTCATAAAATAATGGAAAGTTTTCTTCCTGCCAAATTACTTGAAACTATCAGGAGCTGGATTTACAAATCTAGCTCTCTCAGGATGCCTGATAACAACATTATTACCACGTTTTGATTTCTTCCTCTGTTTTCTGGAATTATTGTTATCAGATGTCTTTGGGGCAAACAGAGCACATAAAAAACATTTCTCAACATCACTAAATATTTCCCATTTACCATATTTAAAATTCAGATTCCAAGTTTCATGAATCTCAGCTCCATACCTTGGATCCACATGTGCTGTGGCTTCATCAATAATCAATATCTGATTTTTTCTGAGAATATTCCTGGCAAGGCACACCAGTTGTTTTTGCCCAACACTTAAGTTCGATCCAGATTCTACTAATTCAGTATCCATTTTATCAGGAAGCTCTTCTATGATTTCTTTAAGTTGAACCTGTGCATATAGAAAGAAGAATGACATTTTCTTAAACAAACAACTACTAAAGTAGACAAGCCTCTTAGACATTAGAGCTTTGATGTCCTCAGGACTTCTTATGTATCTTACATGTACAGCCAGATGATGGGGAGAACTCTTTCCAAAGAGTGTTCACTGAGGAAGATGGTGGAGTCAACTCAGGACAAAAAGGTCTCAGTGTCCCCCACACCGACTTAAGGATTAGTTAAGAAAGTCTCTCAAAAAACTAAGCTATTTCTCTCAGTATGATTTGAACAGAAAAGTTAAAAGGACACTATGGATGAGTCAGATTTCCCAAAAATAGATTTTGTAAAGGAGTTACTACACTAAAGTAAATTAAAAACATATATATATTGATTGTAGGAAGTATGGTTCTCTAAATATATAATCTTATCAGCACTTTACCATTTTGCAAGGTCCAAATGTCTAAAAAAAAAATAAATTCAAACAACGGCAAATTGTACCTCATAGATCAGTAAAACTAGAGCTATTTTGGTGATGATTCTTTCTCATGTTTAATTCCATAATTGTGAACAAGTCAAGTGTGTTTTCTTCAATGTTATAATTTTGAAAAGTTTTTTATTAACTGTAATTTATTTACTATATTATTTTAGTTTCAGGTATACAGCAAAGTGAATCAGTTTATATAT
>NW_011476160.1:3588-11348 GCF_000754665.1 Bison bison bison | reverse complement strand
ATTGAGTGCAGCACTTCAACAGCATCATCTTTTAGGATTTGAAATAGCTCAACTGGAATTCCATCACCTCCACTACCTTTGTTCATAGAGATGCTTGCTAAGGCCCATCTGACTTCGCACCCCAGGATGTCTGGCTCTATGTGAGGGATCACACCATCATGGTTATCTGGGTCATTAAGATCTTCTTTGTATAGTTCTTCTGTATTCTTGCCACCTTTCCTTAATATCTTCTACTTCTGTTAGGTCCATACCATTTCTGCCCTTTATTGTGCCCATCTTTGATGAAATGTTCCCTTTGTATCTCTAATTTTCTTGAAGAGATCTCTAGTCTTTCCCATCCTATTGTTTTCCTTTATTTCTTTTCATTTTTCACTTAGGAAGGCTTCCTTATCTCTCCTTGTCATTCTTTGGAACCCTTCATTCACATGAGTATATATTTCCTTTTGTCCTTTGTTTTTCACTTCTCTTCTTTTCTCAGCTATTTGTAAGGCCTCCTCAGGCAACAGTTTTGCCTTTTTACATTTCTTTTTATTTGGGATGGTTTTGATCACTGCCTCCTGTACAATGTCATGAACCTCCGTCCATAGTTCTTCAGGCACTCTGTCTATCAGATCTAATCCCTTACTGTAAGGTACTCTAGTTGCCTGTGCTATACAGTAAATCCTTGTTGCTTCTCTATTTTATGTATAGTAGTTTGCATCTGTGAATTTCATACTCCTGATTGATCCCTCTTTCCCCTTTGGTAACCGTAAGTTTACTTTCTATGTCCGTGAGTCTGTTTCTTTTTATATATACATTAATTTGCTTTATTTTTTTTTTTTAGAATCCACATATAAGTGATATTAGATAATATTTGTCTTTCTCTGACTTCACTTAGGATGATATTCTAGGTCTATCCATGTTGCTTCAAAAAGCAATATTTCATTACTTTTTATATCTGTATAACACAATATACATACATATATACATATAAAAATATATATATTTATGTGTGTATGGTGCCACATCTTCTTAAACCAATTTTCTGTTGACACACATTTGAGTTCCTTCTATATTTTGGCTATTGCAAAGAGTGCAGCAATTAACGCTGGGGTGCATGTATCTTTTCAAATTAGTATTTCCTTTTTCCCCAGATATCTACCCAGGAGTATAATTGCTGGCTCATGTGGTAGCTCTATTTTTAGTTTTTTAAGGAACTTCCATACTGTTTTCCACATATCAATTTACATTCCCACCAACAGTGTGTTGGGGATTTCCCAAGTGGCTCAATGGTGAAAAATCCAGTTACCAATGCAGGAGATGAAAGAAATGTGGGTTTGATCCCTGGGTCAGGAAGATCCTCTGAAGAAGGAAATAACAACCCACTCCAGTATTCCTGCCTGAAAAATCCTGTGGACAAAGGAGTCTGGCTGGCTACAGTTCATAGGGTTGCAAAGAGTCAAACATGACTGAGCATACACACACACAGCAGTGTGTTGGAGTTCCTTTTTTCCCACATCTTCTCTAGCATTTATTATTTATAGACTTTTTGATGATAGCCATTATGACTGATATGAGTTGGTACCTCATTGTGGTTTTGATTTGCATTTCTCTAATAATTAATAATGCTGAGCATCTTTTCATGTGTCTATTAACCATCTGTATGTCTTCTTTGAAGAATTTCATAAATGTTTTTCAGTGAAAACTCAGGAAAAACAGACCACGACACAAGTTATTTCCCCCAGACTATGGGTATAGGTGGTATTTGTATTAATCTATCCTCATAAAATCAAAATTGTAAGATTAAAAAATCAACTTTTTAACTGCCAAAGATAATCTGAAACTATATTGAGTTGCAGGGGTCAGTTCAATGAATATTTGTTTTGGAGAAATATTATAGATTAAGAACAAAATTCAGACTGTGCTTGAAATTAAAGAACAGAGATGAAACGAGTCGCCAATCCAGGTTTGATGTACGATACTGGATGCTTGGAGCTGGTGCACTGGGACAACCGAAAGGGATGGTATGGGGAGGGAGGAGGGAGGAGAGTTCAGGATGGGGAACACGTGTATACCTGTGGCATATTCATGTTGATATATGGCAAAACCAATACAATATTGTAAAGTTCAAAAATAAAAAAAAAATTTTTTTTAATAAATAAAATGATACAATTACACAAGTTGGTAAAAAGGAGATATTTAATAATAAATCTTGTTCATGCTCAAAATATATATATATATATAAAATTTAAAAAAGAACAGAGAGTAAATACACTTCAAACTAAAGGATTAAAGATTGATGAGTGATGGCCAATTAGCAGGTACACAGAATTACAAAGGCAAATTACAGAACACCAAGGTGAGTGGGCAATGTTTTCATGGTATCCTAAATGCTGGAGTACTTCCATGAATGTTATCCTGAATTGTGTTCCTTTTGAAAGTCTAATCCATAGAAATGGGAATTCTGAGTAAGGATTAAACATGGTATTAGTATTTAGTGATAGCATGAAAAATATGCAAAATTTGAAGGATAAGATATGGATTATGAGATAAATGGCTCCATTGAAAATTATAAAATGGAAGTCAGCTTAGTCACCCCCACCCCTGCCTACCTCGTTACAAGGAAGAAGCCTTACTGAATATTCTATGAAACATATTCCATAAATCTAAACTCAAGTGATGGGACTGATCAAGAGTGTAACACTGGCAAGACTTTCTCTTTTCCTTCTGAGTTGACTTTGGTAATCCTTGTAAATGCAAATTGGTCTTTCTTAAGACTGACATGATGACTGTGAGGAAATAACCTCAAACCTACTGGTGACTCAGGTGATATCTCATCACTAATCTGATTTTTACTTTCCTTCAAGTTGTCTACATATGCCTGACAAGGAATAAGCTGTTGTGAGGTGAAAATGTTTTCCAGAACACATGGTTTTCTGAGATTCTAACTTCATTTATGGATCAGGGATGGTTATGACAATGCTGCAAATAAGACCCTTTGTAGTGTAATCATATAATCAAGTTATAATTATTTGAAGGGAAAAAAAGACAAAAGAGACAGTAGACAATAACTAGGAGTTACAACTGGAGAATCTGAAAACATATCAGATAATAGTGTAATACAGCAAAGTGAAGTGAAAGTCGCTCAGTCATATCCAACTCTTTGAGACCCCATGGACAACAGTCCATGGAATTCTCCAGGCCAGAATACTGGAGTGGGTTAACTTTCCCTTCTCCAAGGGATCTTCCCAACTCAGGGATCGAACCCAGGTCTCCCACATTGCAGGTGGATTCTTTACCAGCTGAGCCACCAGGGAAGCCTAAGAATATTGGAGTGGGTAGCTTATCCCTTCTCCAGGGGATCTTCCAGACCCAGGAATCCAACTAGGGTCTCCTGCATTGCAGGCAGATTCTTTACCAACTGAGCTATCAGGGAAGCCCAATAGTGTAATATTACTATTAAATTTCTTGAGTGAGATATTAGCATAATGTTATTAGGAACATTAGGTGCCGGGAGCCGGCGAGAGGCACTCCACTCATGGCAAAGGTCATGACAAAGGAGGCTTGGCATACGCAAAGGTGGGATCGAGCCTCAGGAGTCCCCCTGGATATTCTCGAGCATCTACCCCCAAAAAACCAGAGTCTGCCTACTTTATTGCTTTTTGCTCTCACCTCTGACTTTACTGGGGGCTGTCCCCCACCACCATCTTGCTCTCTCTGAAAAAGAGTTAACTTACAGCTGCAATTAATAAAGTTCCTGGGCATTAGGAGTATTTAAATCTAAACCCCTCAGATAGCTCTCTAACTTGCCTGACAAGTTTACCTGGACTCCTACAGCTATGCATATGATTGTTTACAGTCTCCCAGCCAGAGAGGCATGGGAAGCTTAAGATATTCAAATAGCTTAGAGCCTCTCAGAGAGTTAGAAACTGTCAGAATAAAACTAGTATAAGATTTCATTGATGAGCCAATGCTTGCTGCCAAGCTTCCACATTCCCTGTATTGTATCCTTGAATGTGTATTAATTAATATAGTTGGTATGTAGAAAAAATAAGTAGTGGCCTTGGTGTTAGCAACTTTAGACCCTTAAGGTAATAAATTCTTTCCTTTGTTGTAAACCCATTACACCTCTGCCCTATAGGAATGCAATTTTATCTAACACCTTTGGAGGATGGCGCCAAACCTTAAAATAATTACTCTTAGAGAAAATAAGTCTTACGGTTGACAAACCTTTGTCAAGAGTCATAAAATGTTAATAGGCCTTCTGGCCAGAAGATGATGTAAATCACCGAAACTATTTGTATATGATAAATTTGCAGGAAAAAAAAACCCTAGTTTTTGATAAGGATCAAAGACTGCTGACTTTGCATCCCCTATTATCCTCTATGTGTAACTTAGGGTATAAAAACCCCTGTTGAAAATAAAGCTATGGGCCTTGCTCACCAAAGCTTGGTCTCCCCATGTCATTCTTTCTTCTCACATTCTGGCTGAGTCTCCATCTGGAGTGCAGAGGTCCTCTGCGACCATTTATTTGCCTGGGATTCTAAGACCCACTCGAGAAGGTGTCTAAGGTGGGACACCTTCCGCTATTCAAGAGGGCGCCTGCGGCCTCCGTGGTCAGAGCTAACCTGGTGTCACAGGTTATATTGATTTTCCACGTAAACCAAGCTACTCAGCCTCTTTTCTCCACTGAATTTTCCTACTGAGCTATCCTCATTCTATTACTCTTTTTATCTCTAATTAATATTTAAATAAATCACCGACGCCGTCTCTCCTTCGAATACCCTGGATCAGCTGGGGCTGGACCTCAGCAATTAGGAGAATGTTCTTGTTTTTTAAAAGTGCATGTTTATGTATTTAGGATGAGTTGCAACTTTAAAAAAAGTTTCTGCAACTTACTTTCAAACAGTTCAGCAAAGTATAGATGATAGAAGAGAGAAAGCAAATACAGAAAAAATATGAACAACTGGTGAATTTTGGTGAAGTTATATATGTGTTCATCATACCATTCCTTTCATGCTCCTGTGATTTGAAATTTTTAAAACAGAAAATTGGGACCTTGAACTTAGACGGCCTAGGCATAAGTCCGGCCTGGTCTGCCAACTGGGCAATTTCCTGAGCTTAATCCATCTTAGCTTCCTAAACTCTAAATAAGACTATAATATTGTAACAAAGTATCTTCCTCCTAACATTGTTAGAGTATAATGTGAGTCAGTACCTGTAGAATCTACAACAGAGGTTGATATGAAGGGATCAACAGATATTGCCCATTGTTAATAGTGCTGTCAGCTATCCTCTCCTCATGTTCTACTTTATTCTTCTCCCTGCATGTTTCAGTACTGAGACTTTATTACACACATTGGTGGTTTTCTTTTTACCTTCTCTATAGGAAAATAAACTCCAAAAGGTAGAGACTTTGTCTCTTCTGGTAACTGTGATAGCCTCAGAATCTGCAACACTGCTGCTGCTGCTGCTGCTGCTAAGTGACTTCAGTCGTTTCTGACTCTGTAAGACCCCAGAGATGGCAGCCCACCAGGCTCCCCCGTCCCTGGGATTCTCCAGGCAAGAACACTGGAGTGGGTTGCCATTTCCTTCTCCAATGCATGAAAGTGAAAAGTGAAAGTGAAGTCACTGAGTCTTGTCCAACTCTTAGCGACCCCATGGACCCCACCAGGCTCCTCTGTCCATGGGATTTTCCAGGCAAGAGTGCTGGAGTGGGGTGCCATTGCAACACTGCCTATCCAAAAAACTTTCAATACACATTTATTGGAAGTATGAATGAAGTGACAAGTGCATCTTATCTTGTGACATAACCTGTTTCTATAAGATAGGAAATAAATCCATACATAATTTTATATAATTCTATTTTCTCATTAAATATCATTATAAAAGAAATATATTCCTTATAACAACAGTTAACTGGCCCCAAGATATCATAATATCTAACTTTAAACTATGGAAAACTTTTTTTTTTTTAAGTTGGTAATTTAAGAAAAACAGAGAAAATAACACTATTTGAAATTACATATCTTGTATAGAATAGTTCAGATCATTTTTGAGCTTGGGAAAATAATAAACTACAGCAAAACTGAAAATAATAAGCTGAACTTATAGGACACCTCAGTTCTATCATCATAAACACTTTCAAATAACCTAGTAAATAAACCATCTTTCTCAACCAGGTGCCAATGTCCCTCACGGAAGGTTAACACAGATGTAAGATGGTTTCCACATTTTGTGAACCCTTACTTTTCAAAATGAAAGGCTGGTGTGGGCTGGAAAGAGACAGTGAAATGCAATCAGCAAATGGGGAAGAGCTATTACCAAAGCAGAGCCAGCAGTAAATGAAGTAAAGGGGAGCTTGTTAACCTAAATACAAGGCCCTGGGAAATGGGCCTATGACCTGTTGCCATAGCAAGGACTGAACCGTGTGTACAGGTTGCTGATGCCCAGATTTCTGTATCTTGGCTTCCTGTGTGATGAGACATACTTGTATTTTAACAGAGATACTATCAACGGTTCACATATCTGGATGTTTTCTGCACAGTTTTGACATGACATACTATATTCTCAATTGTAAACTCCTGGATCAAAACTGTTTTGTTTTTTCAGAGGAAGCAACACACTGCTGATTCATTTCCAGAGTTTTATCTACTGTGCTCTTTTAATCTTTGAGTGATAAAGTGCTTCATTTTTAAGCACTACTCTATATATTTGTAGACCTGCTGTTGTTTTTTTTAGGTTCTCTAACTTATAATTAACATTCTTCAGTGTATAGTAAGTTGGCTATTTTTCAGAAATTGAAAAACATATTTTTAACATATTTTGAAAAATAACCAAGATGAGAGGGACAGCATCCATAGGGCTATCTTCCTTATGGACGTTCATCTCTAACAGGAGAGAATGAGGAGGCAGAAATAGAGGACTTTAAAAAAATTTAAAAAGCATCTTTTCCTTTTAGTTAAAGTTCTTAAAGAGTAAAATGGGTGCCCTCTTACTCTCAGGTCAACTGTATTAGTTTTGATTGACATTTTCACTTTGGCTTTATTTATAAAGCAATGACTGGGGTTTTTAATCCACCTAAAAACTGACCTCATTGCTTAGACTGAGAAATCATCCCATCATTGTGTTCCTCTAGGAATGATTTCTTTATGAGATTTACATGTTTTCCAGTGAAGATCAGTAAACAATATATACAAAGGACATAAAGAAATAATTCCCAGAGGAACACAATGATGGGGTGATTTCTCACTTTAAGATATATCACTAAAATAATAGGGTTAATTTCAGAAGCAATAACAGAAACCACACACTTTACTTTGTGCATAAACTCATATTTATTTCTGTTTATGGAAAGTTCCAAATGTAGTCTAAATAAATGTAGATCTTAGTATCATGTACCACTCATCATTTTAGAATTGAGAGGCTACTAAATTTTATTTTAATTTTAGCTCCTTCAGGTGAATCAACAAGTTAGGGCTAAGTTCTAAGAGAGTTTTTAACAGGATTTGTCTCCAACTAGCATTTCTTTTCTGTCCATGGAATAGAAACAATTCCATTCACCATTGCAACGAAAAGAATAAAATACTTAGGAATATATCTACCTAAAGAAACTAAAGGCCTATATATAGAAAACTATAAAACACTGGTGAAAGAAATCAAAGAGGACACTAATAGATGGAGAAATATACCATGTTCATGGATTGGAAGAATCAATATAGTGAAAATGAGTATACTACCCAAAGCAATTTATAGATTCAATGCAATCCCTATCAAGCTAC
>NW_011476160.1:3271-3488 GCF_000754665.1 Bison bison bison | reverse complement strand
AAATAATTTCACAATTTGTATGGAAATACAAAAAACCTCGAATAGCCAAAGCGATCTTGAGAAAGAAAAATGGAACTAGAGGAATCAACCTACCTGACTTCAGGCTCTACTACAAAGCCACAGTTATCAAGACAGTATGGTACTGGCACAAAGACAGAAATATAGATCAATGGAACAAAATAGAAAGCCCAGAGATAAATCCACGCACATATGGACA
>NW_011476160.1:0-1754 GCF_000754665.1 Bison bison bison | reverse complement strand
AAAAAAATTTTAAAGTAATTTTTCTGATAATCTCTGAAGAGAGATCTCAAGCTCAGAAATAAACAGGGATATACCAGTGTCCCAATTTCACCAGTAAATGCATCCTATGACCACGAGAACAGTCTATCATCCTACCTTTATTTACACTTAGAGGTTTATTGTTCTCCCCACCTCTTTTCTTCTAGAATTTCACTGTAGAAAGACTTAAAAACTTAAATGAATCAGAGGACCACTGTTTTCCAATTAGGATAAGGTGAAGTAACAGCCTGATTTAGGAAAATAAAATTACCACAATCGCTGGAAAGCAGGGTGGGTGTGTAAAGACCCAGTGCTGACAACCTTCAGAAACCAGAATTACTGGCAGGAAATTCTCAGACCTCCAAATCTGTTGACTCATAGTCAAAGGCCCTCTATGAACTACACATCTCAGTGCTATCCCTGGAAGAGTGACACCAAAAGATAAAAACACTGATGCAAAACAACAATGTGAGCAATTGCTTTCTGGTATTTTTGACAAAAAAAAAAAAAAGATATAATTCTCTAAAATAAAAGAAAGCAAATATTCAGTGCCTATTTGTGCAACACATACTTTTTCAAGGTAAAAGACCTGGCTAGGTATTTTCTATAAGAGCCTAGAAGTCTGCCTATTATTTAGAAGTCTAGGTAGAGTTTCTGCCATCAGTACCTTAGAATAAATTTGCAAAACTAGGGAAAATCCACAAAAATAATTAACATTTAAAAAAAAAAAAGAGCACCTTAACAGTCAAAACCCTTTTCATGCAAGACCGAGGAGATCCAAAGTAGTGGGCCAAAGAGAAATATGACATAAATAATAGAAAATCCTCTAGAAATGAACTTAGTACAAAGCCTCAGCAAAAGCTCCAGAGTTCTGTGACCAGCATATGCTCTGCAGCATTGAATGATGCAGCTGCTAATAAATAATTATCACTTTTCAAATGTATAATATACCTTTGATAAACTCTTTCTTATGAAATTTCATACCATGTTACTGGCATGATCTCATTTATCTTTCTGTTAGCAATGAAAAACAACTGATATTGCCATATAGTAGATATTTCCTAAGATCAAAGGAATAAAAATAAATGTTGCAAATTAAGGTAATTAATTCACTAGGTCACTAGGAGAATTTGAACACATAATTTTACCACCTGGTTTAGTGTTCTACTAAGGGCAAAAAAGAGGAAAGTGAAAAAGTTGGCTTAAAGCTCAACATTCAGAAAACTAAGATCATGGCATCTGGCCCCAACACTTCATGGGAAGTAGACAGGGAAACAGTGGAAACAGTGTCAGACTTTGTTTTTTGGGGCTCCAAAATCACTGCAGATGGTGACTGCAGCCATGAAATTAAAAGACGCTTACTCCTTGGAAGGAAAGTTATGACCAACCTAGATAGCATATTCAAAAGCAGAGATATTACTTTGCCAACAAAAATCCATCTAGTCAAGACTATGGTTTTTCCAATGGTCATGTATGGATGTGAGAGTTGGACTGTGAAGAAAGCTGAGTGCCGAAGAATTGATGCTTTTGAACTGTGGTGTTGGGGAAGACTCCTGAGAGTCCCTTGGACTGAAAGTAGATCCAACCAGTCCATCCTAAAGGAGATCAGTCCTGAGTGTTCATTGGAAGGACTGATGTTGAAGCTGAAACTCCAATACTTTGGCCACCTCATGCGAAGAGTTGACTCATTTGAAAAGACCCTGATGCTGGGAGGGATTGGGGGCAGGAGGAGAAGG
>NW_011476159.1:15911-18187 GCF_000754665.1 Bison bison bison | reverse complement strand
TCTATTTGGAATCAGTCTGTTGTTCCATTTCCAGTTTAAACTTTTGCTTCCTGACCTGCGTATAGGTTTCTCAATTAATTAAAAAAAAAAAAACACAGTAACTGAGGAAATCAGAATAAAAGGAAACTTTCCAGTCTTAACAACAAAAGAACATTTCCCAATTCCAGAAGGCGTTCATATCTTCCTAGAGGTTTTGAAATCTTCTGCTCATGTGTTGAATTAAAACAACTGTTCCTTTCAATGGGGGAGAGCTGATGAGCCTGACCCAGAATGATGCCAGTGCAGGCAGTCAGCAGAGAAGGGGCCCAGCCCCTCCTCCCAGGGGTCAGGCCACACCATCCTCTGGGCTGTGATTGGCTCCAGTTCTTGACTAAGAGACATTTAATGATAAATAAGAACGCTGCTAAATGATCAGCCAACAGAGATAGAGAAGAGAGAAAGGTAGACTAATCTTCTTGGGTCCAGGGAAAGGTAGTACAGTCTTCATCAGGACAAAAGAAAAGACTCAGGACAGAGACGTGAGAAGCTGGGAAGGAGTTCACTATCAGGTTTGCCAAGAGTCAAGTAGGCTAAAAAGTTTTCTGTGTAGGCTTCTTACTTCATGGAATAAAAGGAGAGGGAAAAGGTCATTCTGTAGTTTATTCAGGTGAGAATTAGAAATTCCAGGTGTCACGCCAGAAATTCTAAAAGTACAAAGACAATGACGTTTGAAGAAAAGCCTGAGGGCAATGGGAGCCTTGTGGATGAGAACCAGCTGGACCTGGGTGCGAAGCATCAGGCAAATGGGAAACCAGCAGCAAGTGTGAGAGCTAAGCTCCCTGCAAGGCAGGAGGCAAAGGCGAAGTGCAGCTTGCCCAGAAAAAGCCTCAGCACATACACCTGGCAGGAGATCCAGAGACACAATCAGGAGACTGACCAGTGGCTGGTGATCAATCGCAAGGTCTACGATGTTACTGGCTGGGCGGACAGGCATCCTGGTGGGCGGCTGGTCCTCAACCACTGCGCTGGGGAAGATGCCACGGTAAGGAGCTCAAAGTCTGCCCTCTCTCTCTCTGTTCCAGCTGCTGGGTGGCTGGGACCTTGACTGTCTTTCCCAAAGCATTTCAAGTACATGTTCAAGCTCCATGATCACTCATCTCCTCCCAAACCAATTTTTCTGGATTTCTATCCAGCAAAAATTGAAAGCTAATTAAGCCTCAAGGTCTAGCTATTATTTGCACTAGGTTTGGGGTGGGCTCAGATGCTGACAGTAGATACTATGTGTATTTCAGGTTTTGCTTTTTGTTCTTGGCATTATGTTTTTTTGTTTTGTTTTATTTTGAAATGGAGTCATTGTCTTACAAGAAGAAAGTTACAAATAGGTGAGTAAAATCTGGGGAAAAATGTCTTCATTCAAGTAGAAATTTCTCAGACTCCTACAACTGGAGTGCCTGAAACAGACAGCAACTCATCTGGCAAGCATCAAAATGTTGAACAATGTTGAAAGTCTACAGTGACATAGGCTTTTAGACTTTATAGAGTTATTTTTTGTTGTGTAGTTAATTCAATGTGACACAACCCACTTTTATGGAAGAAGTAACTGAAATCAGAGTGGTTAAGTGACTGACCCAAGTTCACCCAGCCAGCAGATCTCAGATTCAAAACACTTATCTTTCTGAACTTTCAGTCTTAATCACTTTCCTTCACTGTTTTTCCTCATAACTCTCCTCCACCAAAATAGCTGAAAAAATAGACTTTCAATGGATGCCTAAAATATCACGCATCATATGTGTTAAGTTGCTTCAGCTGTGTCCAACTCTTTGCAACCCTATGGACCACATTCTGGCAGGTACCCCCGTCCTTGGGATTCTCCAGGTATGAATACTGGAGTGGGTTGCCATGCTTTTTTCCAGGGGATCTTCCTGAACTAGGGATTGAAACTATTTCTTACCTCTCCAGCATTGGCAGAAGTGTTCTTTACCATTAGCACCACTTGGGAAGCCCAAAGACAACATAGACACATTCAAATGCATGACCTCACTTAAACCTTATCATAAAGAAAGTGAACCAGTTCAGTTCAGTTCAGTAGCTCAGTCGTCATCAACTCTTTGCGACCCCATGAATTGCTGCACGCCAGCCCTCCCTGTCTATCACCAACTCCCAGAGTTCACTCAAACACATCCATTGAGTCGGTGATGCCATCCAGCCATCTCATCCTCTGTCGTCCCCTTTTCCTCCTGCCCCCAATCCCTCCCAGCATCAGAGTCTTTTCCAATGAGTCAACTCTTCCCATGAGG
>NW_011476159.1:8649-13586 GCF_000754665.1 Bison bison bison | reverse complement strand
ATACCCACTATTAATTGATACATATTCAAGGATACAATTCAGGGGATGTGAAAACTTGGCAACAAGCATTGACTCATCAATGAAATCCTTTACTAGTTTATTCTGACAGTTTTTAACTCTCTGAGAGGCTCTAAGCTATTTGAATATCTTAAGCTTCCCGTGCCTCTGGAGGCTAGGAGACTGTGAACAATCGTATGCATAGCTGTAGGAGTCCGGGTAAACTTGTCAGGCGAGTTAGAGAGCCATCAGAGGGGTTTGGATTTAAACACTCCTAATTGCCCAGGAACTTTATTAATTGGAGCTGTAAGTTAACTCTTTGACACAGAGAGAGCGAGATGGTGGTAGGGGACAGCCCCCAGTAAAGTCAGAGGTGAGAGCACAAAGCAATAAAGTAGGCAGACTCTGGTTTTTTGGGGGAAAATGCTCGAGAATATCCGGGGGGACTCCTGAGGCTCGATCCCGCCTTTGCGTATGCCGAGCCTCCTTCCTCATGACCTTTGTCACGAGTGGAATGCCTCACCGGCTCCCCGCACCACTCAGAGTACATGGAGTCTGAGGTGCGGTATACTGGTTATATAAGCCTGGGAAAGTCCCTGAAATGCTCTGGAACTCAGCTTCATCATCTGCATAATGGGAATGGCCTTACCCATCTAATTAGGAAATGAGACTAAAGCTTGTAAAGGGTTTAGCATAATACCAGATGTACTTTTCATTAAATCATAGCTATTGTTATTCATATCACACCTCCATAGATTCAGAGGCATGATTAACATTTCCTGTTTACCACCTGCTTAGAAATCCTGATTGTTTGTTGCCAACTGGGAACAGAGGAGTATGTGGTGGAGAAACAGCATGACTCTAGGGACGGAGGGAGGAACATGAAGTTAGAGAACCTGAGGTCAGATGCTTTCTCTCTACAGCCTAAAGTGTTTGCAGGCTGTGCCCTGAAAGGCAAATGTGCACCAACATATGATCTCTGTGCACAAGCCCTGGCCCATAGCTACACCTGCCCAGAGCGGGGCATCTTTCCTTATTTACACAGAAACTCTTCCCCAAGCCTCCATCCTTCTCATGAAAAGTACATAATGATACCAAGGTAGCTTGATCCATAGGGTCACTCATTCATTCATTCATTCATGTGGTCAATCATTCTAAAACTTCTTGAGGTGTCCAGTCTAATGACTAAGAGTACAAATTTGAGAATGAAAGAGGTGTGGTTTGCATCTGGGCTCCACCACTTGCTAGAAATGTCCTGAGGAGCTTGCTGAAGCCTTGGAGCCTCAGCTCCTTTATCTAGAAATTGGGATAATGATACATCTATCTTACTATGGATGTCAAAGCCAGCAGAGATAAAATAAAGGTTTTCTTCTTATACCTGGTACAGATTAAACACTCAAAAATGACATTTATTATTCCTTAGTTATTCTGAGATAAGTTGTCATTTTGTCCAAAGAATTTTACTAAGAGTTAGTTAGTTCAGTCACAGTGTCATGTCTGACTCTTTGTCACCCCATGGATTGCAGCACGCCAGGCCTCCCTGTCCATCACCAACTCACAAAGTTTACTTAAACTCATGTCCATTGAGTCAGTGATGCCATTCAACCATCTCATTCTCTGTCATCCCCTTCTCCTCCCACCTTCAATCTTTCCTAGTATCAGGGTCTTATCAAATGAGTCAGCTCTTCACAGCAGGTAGCCAAAGTATTGGACTTTCAGCTTCAACATCAGTCCTTCCAAAGAATATCTAGGATTGATTTCCTTTAGGATGGACTGGTTGGATCTCCTTGCAGTCCAAGGGACTCTGAAGAGTCTTCTCCAGCACCATAGTTCAAAAGTATCAATTCTTCAGTGCTCAGCTTTCTTTATAGTCTACTCTCATACCCATACATGACTACTGGGAAAAAATCATAGACTTGACTAGATGGACCTTTGTTGGCAGAGTAACCTCTCTGCTGTTTAATATGCTGTCTAGGTTGGTCATAACTTTTCACCCAAGGAGTAAGCGTCTTTTAATTTCATGGCTGTAATCACCATCTGCAGTGATTTTGGAACCCCAAAATAAAGTCTGCCACTGTTTCCCCATCTATTTTCTGTAAAGTGATGGGAACGGATGCCATGATCTTAGTTTTCTGAATATTGGGCTTTAAGCCAACTTTTTTACTCTCCTCTTTCACTTTCATCAGAGGCTCTTTAGTTCTTCACTTTATGCTGTAAGAGTGGTATCATCTGCATATCTGAGGTTATTGATATTTCTCCCGGCAATCTTGATTCCAGCTTGTGTTTCTTCCAGTCCAGCATTTCTCATGATGTACTCTGCATATAAGTTAAATAAGCAGGTTGACAATATACAGCCTTGACGTACTCCTATTCCTATTTGGAACCAGTCTATTGTTCCACGTCCAGTTCTAACTGTTGCTTCCTGACCTGCATATGGATTTCTCAAGAGGCAGATCAGGTGGTCTGGTATTCCAATCTCTTTGATAATTTTCCACAGTTTACTGTGATCCACATAGTCAAAGGCTTTGGCATAGTCAATAAAGCAGAAAAAAATGTTTTTCCCAGAACTCCCTTGATTTATTGATGATCCAGCGAATGTTGACAATTTGATCTCTGGTTCCTCTGCCTTTTCTAAATCAACCTTGAAAATCTGCAAGTTCATGGTTCACGCAATGCTGAAGCCTGACTTGGAGAATTTTTAGCATTACTTTACTAGCATGTGAGATGAGTGCAATTGTGCCCTAGTTTGAACATTCTTTGGCATTGCCTTTCTTAGGGATTGGAATGAAAACTGACCTTTTCCAGTCCCATGGCCACTGCTGAGTTTTCCAAATTTGCTGGCATAATGAGTGCAGCACTTTCACAACATCATCTTTTAGGATTTGAAATAGCTCAACTGGAATTCCATCACCTCCACTAGCTTTGTTCGTAGTGATGCTTCCTAAGGCCCACTTGACTTCACATTCCAGGATGTCTGGCTCTAGGTGAGTGATCACACCATCATGATTATCTGGGTTATGAAGATCTTTTTTGTACAGTTCTTCTGTGTATCCTTGCCACCTCTTCTTAATATCTTCTGCCTCTGTTCCGGACAGAACCATTTTGTCCTTTATTGAGCCCATCTTTGTATGAAATGTTCCCTTGGTATCTTTAACTTTCTTGAAGAGATCTCTAGTGTTTCCCATTCTATTGTTTTCCTCTGTTTCTTTGCATTGATCGCTGAGGATGGCTTTCTTATCTCTCCTTGCTATTCTTTGGAACTCTGCATTCAAATGGGTATATCTTTTCTTTACTCCTTTGCTTTTCACTTCTCTTCTATTCAAATCTGTTTGTAAGCCCTCCTCACACAGCCATTTTGCTTTTTTGCATTTCTTTTTCTTGGGGATGGTCTTGCTCCCTTTCTCCTATACAATGTCACAAACCTCCATCCATAGTTCATCAGGCACTCTATCAGATCTAGTCCCTTGAATCTATTTCTCAATTCCACTTAATAATACTTAAGGATTTGATTTAGGTCATACTTGAATGGTATAGTGGTTTTCTCTACTTTCTTCTATTTAAGTCTGAACTTGCTAATAAGAAGTTCATGGTCTGAGCCACAGTCAGCTCCTAGTCTTGTTTTTGTTGACTGTATAGAGATTCTCCACCTTTGGCTGCAAAAATATAATATATCTGTTTTCAGTGTTGACAATCTGGTGATGTCCATGTGTAGAGTCTTCTCTTGTGTTGTTGGAAGAGGGTAAGTCTATTATACAAGACACAGGCACATCAATTCCCATTATAGAACATATTGTTTATTTGATTTTTTTCAAATTAAATGATTTAAAACTAATGCACAATGCTAATAACTAAAGATCTTCTCACCCATGAAAAGCCAGAAACAACCTATAAGTCCAACAAGAAGAATTAATCATATAGATTACAATATGTGCATATGAAGCATGCTACATGCTAAGTTGTGCTAAGTTACTTCAGTCATCTCTGACTCTGGGCAACCCTATGGATTATAGCCCACTAGGCTCCTCTGTCCTTGGGATTCTCTAGATGAGAATATTGGAGTGGATTGTCCTGCTCTCCTCCAGGGAAATCTTCCCTACCCAGGAATCGAACCTGCATCTCTTATGTCTCCTGCATTGGCAGGTGGGTTCTTTACCACTAGCACAACCTGGGAAGTCCCAAGTTTTATTTAAGTAAGTCAATAATATTTCTGGGCTCCACAAAAGAAGTAAACACAATCTTGTGAGGTATGCACAAGAGCAGAAAATTCAGAACAAAGAAATCATGGTTATTACCAAAGGTGCATGCTAAGCCACCTCATGTCTAAACATCAGGGTCTGAGAGGGACACTGAGAAACTCAAGCTCTTCATCAGGGTAAAAATTCAATATGACAGGAAAAAGATGACAAAAGGCTAGAGGAAATATAGCAAAATGTGTTTCAACTGCTTGGAAGACTGCAGTGTGGAAGAGGTTAGAGCTGTGTGCAAGTCCAAAAGACTCATGTGGAATCAGCAGAGGCAAGGCTGGGGCGGGGCAAGAGAGGATGTGTACAGAGGTGGAATACAGATCAGGTTCACATCGTGAGTAAGCACCAGCAGAACAGGTGTCCCGGCCTGGCCACATCCTTTGCTTAACACAATCCTGGTCGATATGATGGCTTGAGGATGAGAAGAGGGGAAGGAGGAAGAGAGGATGAAGGGTGTGGGAGGTAAAGAAAGAGACAAGAGAAGGAGGAGGGGGAGAAAGGGTCTTGAGTTCTGAGTGAAGGACTCTGGATTTTACCATCATTGTAGGTCTTCCTCTCCTCCCACTGCAGGTAATGAAACTTCTCTAGCCCAGCATCCCTCCCTACACCCAAACCTACAAGGAAACCTAGCTGTTTGTAAAAGGAAAGTTGTCATCAGTAATAACTGCATCTTTTGTGGGCTGTCAACATTTTTTT
>NW_011476159.1:2949-7585 GCF_000754665.1 Bison bison bison | reverse complement strand
TTTTTTTTTTTTTTTTTTCTGAATTTCGGGAAATTTCAACCCACTTCAGAGGAAACAAATAATAATAATAATATAAAAATATCATCATTTAATGGCATCTGATTCCAAAGCATAAGCTCTTTGATGCTTGGCTAAGTATTCAGCAAGGTTTTGTAATGACTGAATAAATGAATGAGAGAATAAATGAGCCCATGGAGCAGACTAAGTAGTATCCACAGTTAGAAAACAAATCGAAGCTTCAGAGATTAAGCAAATTTCCCAATATAAACAACATACTTCACTGCTCCCTATACTGTATTTTGGTGTAAATTTAATGGGCACACACTTTGGTTGATTGCAGAACAATATTTGGCAAATGGAGTGTCTCCTGAATTTCAACCCACACATGCCCTCTAGGCCAAGTGCCTTGATGCAGGGTACAGCCTGTATACAGTAGTTAAATTGTAAGGACATGATCCTTCTCAGGCCTTCTCACTTTATATACTTGCCTCTCCCTCTAGGGATCATACTGCCCTCCAATAATGGACATCTTTCCAACCCCCATTAAATAACAGCAAAAAATCAGCAGGATCTCCAAAGTCACTGTGAAAGCAAAGATAATCACATCTTTCCTCTCTGCTGATACTGTTTGGGAAATTATCAGTTTTAAAAGGAGCTACAGTGTAAATTTATGAATAGGTTAGGAAATAGACATGATGGTTCAGAAGTGAATCAAAAGATAACAGACGAAAATGTGAGATAACAAAGTAGGTAAAAGGTCAGAAAATAGAGATGCTGAGGTTGGGGAAGAGACAGCAGTGCTTAAGACCCATATCCTTTGAACTCAATACTTCTCAACTTTCTCCTTTTTAGAGAATTCATATGCTGCTCTATTCATTCACACTTCCCCTTATTCATCAGACCTCTCTTGATCACATGTCATATTCCAGGCACAGCAAAAAATATCAGGTATAATTTAATCAATAATGCATTGTCTCAGTCTTCAAAAAAGTCAAAAGCCACTAGAGAAGGCCTTTGTGAATACAAAGATTCACTGCAACATCATTTGAAAAGCTTTAGGAACAAAGTGTCAAGGGAGCCCAGAAGAGATCATAAATAACTTTCTTGACTGTGTTAGGAAGGCATATTTCATCTGGATGTTCAAGAATGAGGAGGAACTTTTAAGTAGAAAAAAAATGGAGGAAAGCAGTCAAGGCAAAGGGAGGAGTATGTATTACAAAGCTTCAGAACTATACAGGGTCATGGAATGTTTATTGAATAGGGAGAGTTCCACTGGACAGGATGAGGCATGAAGGGTATGGTGAGAGGTAAACCTGGAGAAGTAGGTTGGGGCCACAGACAAAGTGATGCACGTCATTAAAACCTAAGGTGGGGAAATACTTTACTAACTGCCTAGCATGCATATACTGATCTTAACATACTCCCAAAACAATCTTGTGTCATCCTTCTTTCAGGAAAAGAACTGTACATGTTAAAGCTGGAATGGACCTTTATGGCTTCCTGGCTTTAAAGCCACATCAACTTGAGTTCAAATCCTGGCTCTCCCACTTACTATGGCAATCTCCTGCCATTTGAAGTCTTTATATGTATAACAAAAATGATAGAACCTCACATAACTAAGTTGATGATGGTGAGTTGGCCCATAGAGCACCTTGTATACAGGATACACTAAAAAAATGGTGTTACTCCCTCTCCCCTTCATTTACCCCTGGACTTTCTTCAGGAGGAGCATACTTGCCAAATAAAGTTAATTAAAAAAAAAAAAAAAAAAAAAACTCATTTTTAGAGGGTCTTTTGCGAAGATTTCACAACTTAGTATCTAGCCTCTAATAGCAAATTCCTTCAAATTGAATAATCTAAGACTGCCTAAGCCACATTTGTACTGCCCATTAATACAATGAAAAGAGTTCCACACAGCAGGGAAATTCTTACTCTTCTGGAAAACTCTGTAGGTCTTCAGGCTCTGTTGTCACAGTATGACCTGTGAATCTTGCTGAAGATCAGAAAAAACAGTGAACCCAGAGGAATATTAGCGTCAGCACACTGTTCCAGGGCTCTGGATGACTGCTCAAAGTAAGACGCAAATGCAGGGCCTCACCCCTCCTCTACACTCTGATCTTGATCCCTCAGAATGTTTCTCACCCTCATCTCTTCCTTAACAGCAGGCAGAACATGATTTTTCAGTATGGCCACCCTGAAATGTTTTAGTCACATTGTTAATCACTGAATGACTCTCATCCTGGTTAGGTAAACTAACTTTAGGGTCACTGAATGTGACAACGAAAACACATCTTTGAAAGCAGCTTTTCCCAAGGGGGTCAGAGAAAGTATACAAAGGCAGAATGAACAGTAGAGCCTGGACTGGTTCTAGCAGATACAAATCCCTTCTTACATCACTGAATCTAGAAAAGTGAGTCTAAAGAGTTGATATTGCACCCTTCTGAATAACCTCATCCATTATATATATACACATACAAGCCTACACATATGGACATGCTTTATGTGTAGGATTGTATGTAGTTCTAGATGTATCTCAATTTGCTTTAGATTTTGAAGATGGAGGGTTCATTGTATTCACTAAAACAATTCAGAGCTCACTCCAGGTGGAGTATGGAAAGAAAATCTCTGAACTGTTATATTTTATTGAAGAGAAGGAAGGCAGGTAGCTCTTATCCCTGTGTGTCTTAGTCATTCAGTTGTGTACAACTCTTTGCAAGGCCGTGGACTGTAGCCCACCAGGCTCCTCTGTCCATGGAATTCTCCAGTCCAGAATACTGGAGTAGGTTGCCATTCCCTTCTCCAGGGGATCTTCCCAACGCTGGGATCTAACCAGGGTCTCCCACATTGCAGGCAGATTCTTTACCATCTGAGCCACCAGGGAAGCCCAGAGGCACACATATAGGAAAGAGAACTAATATGTTTGAGAATTTACTATAAACCACTCAGATTCTAATCAATTCACTTAATTATAATAACTTTATAAATTGAGTAGCTATTACCATCATTCCCATGTTAGGGAAGAAGAGAAAACAGGAGCATGGACTGGTCAAGAGACTTGTCCACAGTTACACAGCAAGTGTAGAACTTAGGTGTAGGAAGGCTGCTCAGGGATCCAGTTTCCTAATCAGCATTATGCAACACCAGCACTCCACGATAATGTGTATGGATTCCATATATTCAAATCAAAACCTTGGTTATTTTTCTTTATATTAAACATTCCTAATCTCAAAGCCATAATAGCAAGAAGTCCAATATCTTACTCTTGGAGAAACCTCCTTCCCTCAAAGCAGATTAAATCCCTCAAGAAAAAAAAAAAGTCTATCTCTTATTTCCAAACTTAAGCAG
Organism: Bison bison bison; assembly: GCF_000754665.1. Classification (NCBI taxonomy): domain Eukaryota; kingdom Metazoa; phylum Chordata; class Mammalia; order Artiodactyla; family Bovidae; genus Bison; species Bison bison. The sequence continues at coordinate 4,240 of NW_011476159.1, read as the reverse complement.
GACATGAGAATCAACACTGCTTCTCATAGCCACTTGGAGTTACTACTTAAAATGGGAATGGATTTGGAAAAATATAGTGAATCAGTTCTATTTTGTGCCTGTCTCCAGCCCCTACAGAGAATGCTATATTTTTGTTTTTGTTTTTTTAAAGAGTGCTAAGGCTTCTTCAGTGATAAACTTAGCCAAGAAAGTGCTACTTTAGACAACTAAGGATTCGAGAGCTTTGCTCCCATGCTCTCTTAGACATTTGTTAATTTGTTATCATCAACTTTAACTTGTCTTTCCTTGGAAATAACTTAATGCAAGAGCCTCTGTCCCCTGGTCCTTGATGAAGAAATAAAAGGGAAACTCTGATAGATGTGATTTGCATAGGCAGTCTTGGTTTCTGCATGCCCCAGATAATGTGGGCAACTCCCACACCAAGCCTGAGGTTTGGCTCTAAAGATTCACCATGGCCTATAATCTCAAAGCCAACTACTTCTCACGCTCAATAAAATAAACAATGATCTCTTCCAATGCTTGGGGATCAACTTTCTACCCAGGACTTGCCTAGTAAGCCATGCACACAGTGGGTGGATCTCCAGTGTGAGGCTTTCATAGAGGAATTTCAAGGGTAATTCTGATCAATGAACTTGAAGTGTCAACCTAGAGTTAGAAGTAAATGTTCAATAACATAATGTGTGCTGATTCCTAAGGTCAGTACAGAACGAGGTAAGAAAGGGGAGATATCTGTGTGCAAGCGTGTCATTTTTAAGCTTCTAACAGTTCTCTCTGATTCACAGGACGTCTTCAGAGCCATGCATCCAGACCCTGACATTGTGCGGTTGTACCTTAAACCACTGCTAATTGGAGAGCTTGCTCCAGAAGAGCCCAATCAGGAGAGAAACAAAAATGTGAGTGAGGTCTCGGGACCCAAGAGTATGTGGAGGGATGGGGATGAGGTGTATTACAGGGCCAATTTATCATTTTCTGTGGGAAACCAGCCATCCTGCCTGGGAGGGCCTGCAATGGAATAAATGCTGCTAAGTCACTTCAGTCGTGTCCGACTCTGTGACCCCATAGACGGCAGCTCACCAGACTCCCCCGTCCCTGGGAGTCTCCAGGCAAAAACACCGGAGTGGGTTTCCATTTCCTTCTCCAATGCATGAAAGTGAAAAGGGAAAGTGAAGTCTCTCAGTCGTGTCCGACTCTTAGTGACCCCATGGACTGCAGCCTACCAGGCTCCTCCATCCATGTGATTTTCCAGGCAAGAGTACTGGAGTGGGTTGCCATTGCCTTCTCCAAATAGCAT
>NW_011476159.1:2090-2196 GCF_000754665.1 Bison bison bison | reverse complement strand
AGACTTCACTAGAATGGTTGCACATAAAGCTTAGAGGGATTTTAGGTAATATTAAGCACTTCATTTTTTTTTTTTTTTTTGTACTTCATGTTTTAAAACAGCTTAC
>NW_011476159.1:0-1061 GCF_000754665.1 Bison bison bison | reverse complement strand
TTTTTTTTTAATTCGCTTGCTTTTTCTATGATCAAACAGATATTGGTAATTTGATTTTTTGGTTCCTCTTCCTATTTTAAATCCAACTTGTATATTTGGAAGTTCTCAGTTCATGTACTGTTGAAGCCTAGTTTGAAAGATTTTGAGCATTACCTTGCTAGCATGTGTAATGAGAGCAATTATGTGGTACTTTGAATGTTCTTTGGTACTGCCCTTCTTTGGGATTGGAATGAAAATTGATTGTTCAAGTCCTGTGACCACTGCTGAGTTTTCCAAATTTGCTAGCATATCGAGTGTAACACTATAATAGCATTATCTTTTGGGATTTCAAATAGTTCAGCTGGAATTACACCACCTCCATTAGCATTTGTCAAATCAGTGGTTTCTAAGGCCCACTTGACTTTACACTCCAAAATGTCTAGCTCTAGGTGAATGACCATACCATCATGGTTATCTGGATCGTTAGAGCTTTTTTTGTATAATTCTGTTTAATCTTGCCACATCTTCTTAATATCTTCTTTTCTGTTAGGTCTTTACCATTTCTGTCCTTTATTATGCCCATCTTTGCATGAAATGTTCCCTTGACATCTCCAATTTTGTTGAAGAGATCTCTAGTTTTTTCCATTCTATTATCTTCCTCTAACTTCTTGCTTTGTTCGCATAATAATGCTTTCTTATCTCTACTTGCTATTCTCTGGAACTCTGCATTCAGTTGGGTTCACCTTTCCTTTTCTCCTTTGCCTTTCACTTCTCTTCTTTTCTCAGATGTTTGTAAGGCCTCTTCAGACACCACTTTGCAATTTTGCTTTTCTTTTCCTTGGGGATGGTTTTGATCACCAGTTCCAGTACAATGTTATGAACCTCTGTCCATAGTTCTTCAGGCACTCTATCACATCTTATCCCTTGAATTTATTTGTCACTTCCACTGTATTACTGAAAGTTCATACCTGAATGGCTTAGTGGTTCTCCCTACTTTCTTCAATTTAAGTCTGAATTTGGCAATAAGGAGTTCATGATCTGAGCCATAATCAGCTCCTGGTCTTGTTTTTGCTGATGAATAC
>NW_011476158.1:8166-10026 GCF_000754665.1 Bison bison bison | reverse complement strand
GATGTCTCTGCTTTTTAACATGCTGTCTGGGTTTGTCATAGCTTTTCTTCCAAGGAGCAAGCATCTTTTAATTTCATGGCTGCAGTCACCATCCCCAGTGATATTGGAGCCCAAGAAAATCTGTCACCGTTTCCGCATCTATTTGCTGCTGTAGTGGCTGATGGATTGAGGGCCTCAGCATCCTTTGTTTATGACATGGCAACATTTTTCTTTTCTGTCTTTCTTTTCCTTTGGCCATGCTCTGCTTGTGGGATCTTTGTTCCCTGACCGGAGACTGAACCTGGGCCCTCGGCAGTGAGAGTCTAGAGTCCTAACCATTCTTTATCCCCAGCACATTCCGCGCAGGCATCTGTGTGTTCTATCTGAGAGGCTCTTTGCAGAGAAAGGGAAACCATAATGTGTCAGGGAGAAAGAAAGTTTTCACCATCCTTTCAGAGAAAGCTAAAGGAGAGGCCCTCAGGTGCTCACTTTCTTCAGAAGTCCCCACCAGAGCCAGAGCAAGTAGGAACTGCTAAGGAGTTGAATTTTTAAAAGTCAAACCAGTATATTAAAAAAAAAAAAATTACATTGCTTCCCAGTGTTGGCTGTATTGATAAACCCAACTTTTTTTCAGAGCTCAGTATCCACTTGAGAGGGGAATAAATGTTGGGTCACAAAACCCCAAGCATCTCACCTCAAGGCTAATTGGTAGAGAACAGCTGGCGAAAGTCCTAAAGGTTTTATCTTCCCTACAACCGATACTGTTACGTTCTAATCCCAACACCAGAGCCCATACTCGTTGCTTTCGCTAATTCTGGAGAATCCAGCTCAGATCCGAATCCAAGGAATGACTCACTCTTGGGACCCCAGAGCGCATCCTCCAGGAGGGGCAGAGTGTCGCCAAGAGGGATTGACCCGGGTGGGATGTCCCAGCTGCGCCCAGGCTCTGCTGGGGAAGGAGCCGGGGAGGAAACCACCGGCCTGGCGGGCTTGCCGCTCCGGGGAGCCTGAGACCGACCACACATGCACAGACGCACCCGAAAGCCACCTCTCCAGACGGTGAACAGCCAGGCCCCGAAAGCCCTGGGCTGCAGCCCCTAGGTCTGGCTTCTCGAGGGGCTGGAAGATGCCACCCCAAGCACACCACTCTGCACAGGGAGGCTTCTGAGCTGAAACAGTGAGACAAAGGAAATACAAGATAAACTCTGCCCTACCCCCTGTCAGTAAGGGCTGGACGATTCTTAATTATTTGGCAGTTCTAGACTGTTCTCAGCCCACAGTCGGCACCTAGGACTCTGATCGCAAACCCTGCTGAAACACTTTTGCCTCCACCAGCCTGTGCCAGCCCGTCTTCCCTATCTCTGGGGGCTCGAGTCCCAGGCCTCTGTCGTGTCCCTTCTCTCCCAGCCCCTTGTTCTTCTGCTGGGACGCTGTGGAAGCTGTGGTGCCCAGCACCCCGGTGCCGCGCCACTGAGGTCTCGTGTAGATGCGCCGTGCACGCCTTAGAAGCTCCTGTTGTTTTTCTCCCGTCCATCTGTCTCAAGTGAGCCTCCTCTGCGGCCCCCATCTGTGCCCCTGAGACAGGAGAGAACTGAGGCGCCCTGGAGACAACAAGTGGCCGCCAGGTGTCAGGAGAGTCCACGTCTGCAGCTTGTCCTTGAGACGCCTGCGTTCTCTGGGCGACCGTGAGAATCACCTGGAAAATGGAGGGGTGTGAGGAGGCCACACTCCATCAGACAGACACACGGACAGACAGAAAGCCAGCTGGCTGAAATGAGCCAGACACAGAAAGACAGACACTGCGTGACCTCAAAACCAGCCAGACTCCCAGAACCAGAGCAGAGTGGTGGTCTCCGGGGGCGGGGGTGGTGGGGGGAGAGG
>NW_011476158.1:3416-5850 GCF_000754665.1 Bison bison bison | reverse complement strand
CTTGAATGCAGAGTCAGTGTTGAGATGTCGGCGGTGGGAAGTAAAGGAAGGGCCTGCAGGCCATGGGCCATGCTCTGGCCTCTGAGTTCGCCCACTCAGCAGTGAGGACCCAGAGAAAAGAGACTCTGAAGGCAGAGCCTGTATGGCTGGAGGCCAGCCAGGGACAGCCAGGAAGCCTCTGGCCTGTGGTCAGGGACACACCGTTCCCTGCCCGGCGAAGGGCCTGAGCCTGGGGCAGTTCCCTCAGGCCCAGTGATCATGGCTTTAATCCCGTGCTTGGCTCAAAAATCATCATTATTTCAGACTCAGTAAGCCTGGACTCAGCTTATTAACATGGCATTTTGGTTGCAAAAGGCAGAATCCAGAAGCCATCTGTGAGCTATGATTTCAGGGCCACCAGAAAATCCCCCACCTGTCCCTGACTCTTTCTCTGTTATAGTTTATGAAATCTCCCCACCAGACACAGCTTATCTTAAGGCCTTTAGCTGACTTTCTAGATGGCATAGTTGGTAGAGAATCTGCCTGCCAGCGCAGGAGACTCAACAGACTTGGGTTCGATCCCTGGGTCAAGAAGATCTGCCGGAGAAGGAACTGGCAGCCCATTCCTGTATTCTTGCTGGAGAATCCCATGGACAGAGGAGCCTGGCAGGCTACAGTCCCCAGGATTGCTAAGAGCTGGACATGACTGAACAATTTAGCACACACGTTCCCAGATTAGACAGGACTCTGAGTGTGTGTGAGAGTGTTTCCAGATGAGATTAGCATTTGAATAGGTGGACTCAGTAAATCCCTGGGCCCCGCCCGTTGTGAGTGGGCAGCGTCCAGTCAGCTGGGACCCCAATAGGAAAAAGGTGCAGGGAGGAGGATCCCCCATTTCTCCTGCTCATTGACACGCTTGGCTGGCTTGTTCAGCCTCTCCTGCCCCTGGCTGGGGTTTACACCTTCCGCTCTGCTGGTTCTCAGGCTTTCAGACCAAACTACCCTGCACCATCCTCTGGTCTCAGCTTGCAGACGGCATGTGGTGGGGCTTCTCAGCCTCTGTAACCGTGTGAACCATTTCCTTTCATTGTGTATGTACATGCAAACATGTGTGTGTGTGTGTGTTTATGTATATACGCATATATACACATGTGTATATACGTGTGTATGTATGTATGTATATGCGTATGTATACACACACACACACGTAAATATATCTCAGTGTGTGTCTCTGAGTCGGCGGGTGAGGACTCTGGAGGCCATCTGAAGGCTGGCCTTCCTCAGTGGCACCTCCCGTGGCCTCCACACCTCGCGCACGGCCTCCTAAAGGGATGCTGGCTGCCTTCATGACACAGTGCTGGCCTGTCCCCAGCGAGGGCTCCCAGGGAGCGTGAGGAGGAGCCACCTGCCTTGGTGATCTGCAGGGGAGTGATATGAGTCACGTCCACCGTGCTCCACCCGTGGAAAGCGAATCACAGTGTCCAGCTCACATCAAGAGGTGCGAACGTGCTTTAAAATAGCACCTTTCTTGAAAACCCTGCTATAGAATTTTTTTTCATTCTTAGTGTAATTACCTTTTAGGAAAAAGTTGAGCGAGACCTGGCTATAGCGTGTGAATTCAAGCGTTAGGCTTCTTGCTATTTCATGAATAAACCAGGTTAGGGGATTAGGAACTAGACCTTGAGACGACACATCCTTGGTTTAAACTACAAAGTAAGATTTTCCTAGCCCTTGAAATATTCAGGAAACGGATATCCCCAGAGTCCTTATTGATCAATTTTGGGTATTTGGAAGTCTTTGTTTCATTGCATTCTAAATCCTTAAATAAAGATTTGTTTGGTTATTTCAGAATAGAGGCCGGTTCATTTTCCAAGTGTCTACAATTCCTAATTGTATCTGAGTATCAAAGCTTCTACAGCCCACACCTATAAATTGTGCTTTATTTTAGGAAATGGGCCTGAGAAATAATATAGCTTGGTTTCTAATGTTAAAACAATTCTCATAACTATCAAAATGACATGGTTGATTCTAGAAAGAGAATAAACTAAGCCTCTGCCATTTTGGGGGGGTAGGGTGTCATTCTTGGAGTCAAAACTGATCTGGGTTTTTAATTATGCCCTATAACTTAATCAAGCATTTGATAAGGCATGTAATTGTGCAAATGTTCTGAGTGGCTTTGGCAAAGAATGTGCTCTCATAAATGCCCTATCTACTCTATTTACATTTCCCACAGTCCTATTCATACAGATAAATGCATGTCTTTCAGCAAAAAATTAAATCATAACTCAGCTCACTTGCTAACCTGCCAAAGACAACACTTGTTTAGTCCCTCAATCGTGTCCCACGTATTGTGACCCCACGGACTGCAGCCCCCCAGGCTCCTCTGTCCATGGGATTCTCCAGGCAAGAACACTGGAGTGGGTTGCCATTTCCTTCTCCAGGGGAGCTTCCCAAC
>NW_011476158.1:0-1709 GCF_000754665.1 Bison bison bison | reverse complement strand
GTCGCAGAGTCAGACATGCCTGAGTGACTGAACTGATAAGACCAGGGAGAAACAAAGAGTCAAGAGCAGACTTGGGGAAACCTTCTGTTTCCCCACCACTGACCGCACACAACAGGATCTCTCAGCTATTTTGCAGATACTGAAACCCCCTCCAGGGGGGAGAAGCTATTGAGTCACAGGTACGCTGCCCATAGGCATGTGGACACCAGACCAGTTGACCTGAAGGTTGGTGATGCTGACCCCGCCTCACGGCACCACCACCAGCCCATCAGAAGAGTGCCCACCAAGTGATCACGCCCCCTTTGAACAATTGCCATAGACTTTCTCACTGTCCTCCCCAGGTGTGCCCACTTGGATTTGAGGGCATTTGCCTGCTGTGGCTCCCTTTGCCTGGCTAAGCAATAAAGCACCCTTTTCTACTTCTCCCAAAGCTCTGTGTCTGAGATTTTATTTAGCACCAGTACGCAGAGAAGCTGAGCTTTCGGCATCGCAGGTAAGCTAGCCTAATCGGTGTGTAAGAAAGATGCAGAGGTTATGTAGCTGAAACAGTGCAATAACCATAGGGCATGGACGCGGGGGCCAAGAGGCCTGGCTGTCCCATGAGTGGTGACGTGAGCTTGAACAAGCCCCTCACCCCTGGGAGGCCCAGCTCCGTCCTCTGTGGAATGGAGACCTCACTACTTCCACAAGTGTGGCAGGTTGGATAATTGGTCCCCACTCTTCCATTAGCTATGAAAGAGTGTTCACCTGCCCTTTACCCTGTGACTTTGCAAGGCCTCCTGGAAGGGTCTGACCATGTGACTTGGCCCATTGGCATCAGGCATGCCCACCGAGCTTGCCTGGCAGGGATGTGGGTAGAGACATCAGTGTGGAGGCTCTGGAAGGAGGATCTAGAGGTCCTTGCTAATTCTCACACTCCACCATGAAAGGAACAGCTGGTCAGCTGCTGTCCTTCAGCTATGGCCCCGGAATAGCATTCGGGTCAGACAGAAATTCAACCCATAGCTTGGAGCCAAGCCACCCACACAGCCAGCCCAGCCCTGTGTGGACCAACTGAACCACCAGTGACCTAGACACTCACGAGGATGAAATACAACGTGTGTTCCTGGGAGCCCCTGAGCTTGGGGGTGGCTTATTACTCAGCATTACTGTGATGGCTGTGCACAAATACACTCAGAAGTTCCTGTGAGCATCTCCTAAGCCAATGAGCATGAGAGTGCTTCGTAATCTGCTTTAAAAAAGACACTCATCTGGAACGAATCCTCTAAAGGCAGAAACTTTCGTTACTTTACCTAGAAGAGCTCCTGGTACAAATGGATGGGTGGATTTTTGATAGAAAATATCCGTGTATGGGTTCAATCCCTGGGTTGGGAAGATCGCCTGGAGGAGGGCATGGCGACCCACTCCAGTATCCTTGCTTAGAAAATTCTGTGGACAGAGGAGCCTGGTGGGCTACAGTCCAAGGGATCGCAAAGAGTCAGCCACGACTGAAACGAGTTAGCACACACACATATGTGTGTATGAACCCTGGAATTTCTACTATAGGCACTGTTTTTCTTGGATTTAAGTAATTCATTTCAGTTAATATAAATATCCCTGAGAAAGGTGATTTTTTTTTTTTTTGTGGTAACACTATGATTTGAGGACGTTTGAAGCCAGATACTTGGAATGATTATAGGATCTGTAGAAAATCAGAGGTAAGAGCAGGG
>NW_011476157.1:9752-10940 GCF_000754665.1 Bison bison bison | reverse complement strand
AGAGAAAAGTTTCCACAGCGAGAAAGACAGCAAACAAGAAAAACTGAGCAGCACAAGCTTTGTAGGAAATGACCTTGTCTCCCGTGAGGAATCCAGCCATCACTTTGGGAGTGACGGCTGTGGAGTAACCAAAGTCCATCAGGGAGAGGTGGCTGAGGAAAACGTACATGGGAGTGTGGAGACGAGAGTCCAGCAGGATCAGCGTGATCACCCCCAGGTTCCCAACCAGAGTGAGGAGGTAGATGAGCGTGAACACTAGAAAGAGTGGGATCTGCAGTTGTGGGTCATCAGTTATCCCGGCAAGAATGAACTCAGTCACGACTGTACTGTTCTCCATGGGGGTTATTTATGCATTATCAAAATGCACTATATCAATGAGAAAAGTGGATCTGGGTTGTAACTGTATAACTATATAAGGTATACTATCCAAGGTCTACCTTATAGGAGAATTCGCTCAGTTTAACATGGATGTAACAACAAAAGTTAATTTTTAAACAATGGTAGAAACACAGAATATTCTAGCTTAAAGAATTTTTAAGATAATATAACCCAATCATCTGTCCTCATAAATGACTGAATCTTAAGTTCAGAATTGTAAACAGACATCTACACGATGATTGCAGAGATTACTTATAATGAGATTTGTTAGCGGACTTAACTGGAGATTCAGTGGTTAAGACTCCATGTTCCCAAAGCAAGGGCACAGGTTTGATCCCTGGTCAGAGAACTAAAATACAACATGCCATTCAGTGTGGCCAAAAAATAAAAATAAATGTTAAAATGAGATTTTTTTTTTAGCCTCCCAATTCATATTTTCAAAAACAAGGAAATTCATACAATAAAATAGGTTACTATAATTTAATGCATTTCACTGCAATCACTATTGTATCAAGTTTAGTGTTAGTTGCTCAGTCATGTTTGACTCTTTACTATCCCATGGACTGTAGCCTGCCAGGCTCCTCTGTCCACAGGATTCTTCAGGCAAGAATACTGGAGTGAATCGCCATTCCCTTCTCCAGAGGATCTTCCTAATCCAGGGATCGAACCCAGGTCTCCTGTGTAGCAGGCAGATTCTTTACCCTTTGAGCTACAGGGAAGACCGTTATATCAAGAACAATGTTATATTCTAGCGACACAAATTTCCATATATCATTTTCTAGGTTTCAGTAGTCTCAGAGGATAATAGGA
>NW_011476157.1:4905-6377 GCF_000754665.1 Bison bison bison | reverse complement strand
GATCAAGCCCGTCTCCTGCATTGCTGGTGTTTTGTTTTGTGTTTGTTTGTTTGTTGTAACCACGGAGCCACCTGGAATACCTTGGGATTAGATGAAATAGCTAATATTTCCATATTCTAAAAGGGAAAACTGAAATTGAGATAGTCTGACAACTTGGCCCAGTGATACAAAGTCCTACATGGCAGGGCAGGAACCCAAGAGCCTCTTGTTCCTTTCATTTCGTTATTAGATAAATACATATTCTCCTTAAAAAGTCCATGATGCATGCACCATATTGTCTTGTTAAAAGTGATAGACACATAATAACATTTTCAAAAAGTTCAATATTGACTTAAACATAAATCAAAGGGAGACAGGTGCACTGATGTATTTTCCTAGAAAAATCTGACCCTGCAAATTTATACAGACTGTAGACTGAGCAGAGGCTTACCTTCTCCCTGAAAAATGCAACAGGCAAATGCAGTACATTCACATGTGAGTCTCAAATCATAAATTCAGTCCATGGAACAAAGGAGACATTCTACTGAGATGTTCTTCTTAATCTTTGATCAAAAGGGAAAAAGTCCTCTGGATCAAGGTGATATTGAGAAAAAATATGTAATTCCATAAGAAGTAGCTAATATGAATTATGTGGTAACACCTGTTGATCTCTCTTCTCAGATAAGTCACCTGGTTGCTTTGAGATTCTATATGATCATAAAATGGAGATACTAGAAAGGTAGCCGCCGACAGCAGCTTCCGTGAAAGACTACTTCTGTCATGAGAAGATAAGAGAATTCCTGGAGTGTCCTGAAAGGGGCCATCACTATAATCATAATCAAAGTCATTATTCGCAGGCATTTGCCCTGGTCATTACTGCAGGCTCTCAGTATATCTCAGTTTGGAGAAAGGCCATTATAGCTATTAGACAACTGTTGACAATCCCAGTGAGTTGGATGTTGGTCAAGGGACTCCAGCACGTGGTCTGCTGCCTATAATATAAGGTCTAATGGAGTCATATGAGAACTTGAAGAGAGAGAGAGTTGTGTACCCATGGAACTCCCAGGGGGAAAGCCCCCATGAGAGCAATGACAAGTCCTAACCTCACTGTTGGAGAATAAGTGATGAATGTATCTATAGGGATCCAGCTGTGCTTATTGATAGAGACCATTGATAGAGAGTATACTGATATAACTTCATTATCTCTTTGATCATGCTAAAACTGAGTTACATCATTACCTCCAGGAACCCATGAGACCATGAGTATGTTAATATAATTTGTCCTAATTCTCTTTGATCATGCTAAAATCAAGTTACATCATTGCCTCTAGGAACCCATATTGACTTAAACATGGGTAACAGGGATAGAAATATGTCATTAAGTCAAATAGATCATAGAAATTATTGCATCCCTTAAGTCGCTTGAATATTTGCATCACTGATAAGGATTATTTATTCATTCAACTGTTTATTGGTCCCAAATGAGTTCAGTC
>NW_011476157.1:0-1805 GCF_000754665.1 Bison bison bison | reverse complement strand
CTCTGCATTCAGATGCTTATATCTTTCCTTTTCTCCTTTGCTTTTCGCTTCTCTTCTTTTCACAGCTATTTGTAAGGCCTTCCCAGACAGCCGTTTTGCTTTTTTGCATTTCTTTTCCATGGGGATGGTCTTGATCCCTGTCTCCTGTACAATGTCAGCGACTTTCAAATATGCAATACAAGATTACTGACTCTAGTCACCATGCTGTAGATTTTACCTCCATGACACTCATTGTATAACTGTAAGTTTGTATCCTCTGAATTATCTCATCCATTTTATTACACCTTTTTGGACCATAATTGGATTCCTTGGTGCTACATGTCAAACCTCAGAATTCTAGATTTCTTGTTTCAGATGGGAATAAAATGAATTCTTTTACATCACTTAGCCTCTCTTTCTAAAACTTTTTAACAAAATTATTAAGAACCACCCTTGATGTTTTACAGAGTGCTTTGAGGATGAAATAAAACAAAAGATGTGAAATGCTTAGCATATTATTTAGTCTATATAAAAAACTCCTCTTGTTATCAGAAAATGCCATCCAAGGTCATGTTTACTGAAGAATCACAACAATGTCACTTTGAAGAAAAAGACCTCCAGCACTGACACCCCCTAGTAATAAAATTAAGTGAACAAGGTTGCCCTGGACACCAGGTTCTTCTCACTATAGTGAGATTGGATTAAACTAGATTTGGATCTAAGGGTCTGATGACAGATGTCTTGAAGGGCATTACTCTGACATGAAGCTCTCAGTAACAAGTCCCCCGGGGATCTATCCACAGCTCCATTCCTCATGTACTGAATATTTTAATTAAAACCTTGCCTGTGGGGACCAAATATTTAGGGAACTTCCTAAGGAAAGTCATGGGTGCATGAGTTGCTATTTCTTCTCCAATAAACCTGTCTGTTCTCAAAATATAAACAAAAAGATGCTATTGACATTCTTGGAAGCAGCTGATGTGGACATCAGAGCAGGAAGTAACACACAGGCTGGGACACTGAACCAGTCACAAAGGCTTCAGACAAGGTTTCATTACTTCCATCGGTCCTGTGGGGTTTTTTTTCTTTTCCCTTTGGAAGCAAGTATCCTTCTCTGTCTATTGTGCCCTTTGCATTTGGAAGCCATAATACAACTAGAAGTAAAATCTAGCAAATCACAAGCATTCCAACTTAACTTTATTCACCCAACACTAATCTTACTTCCCTTTTATGCATATTGCATACCTTCTGATGAAATTTTATTTCTTGCTTTTCTTACAATCATATATGGGTTGAGCAGTTTTCAAAAAATTCATTTCTAAATAGTAAAGAGAGACCAGGCCTTCTCATTCTTACACTTATTAATACTGACATCTGCCACAAGTGACTCCAAAGGTTTCTGCAGATGGAAGGAGAGAGTGTGATAAAAATGCATTGTAGATAATCACCATATACTCCTATCATTTTGCAAGGAAATTTCTTTGTGTGTAGAAGGAAAATTTTCAAAACAAGCATGTGTTTGTTCTCTGCCACAATCCAAAAGTTAGTGTCCATTAGAATTTTATCAATATGATTGTAAGGGAGCCTGAAATAAACAGAAAACAAGCAAGTAGTGAGAAACTTTCCAAGGATAAACACACATTGACACATCATAACTACATAAAGTTAATAGTTTACATCAGGGCTCACTCTTAGTGTTGTCTGTTCTATGGATTTGGACAAATATGTAATGATATTCAATTCAGTTCAGTTCAGTCACTCAGTCATGTCCGACTCTTTGCAACCCCATGGACTGCAGCACACCAGGCTTCCCTGTCCATCACCAA
>NW_011476156.1:13909-18815 GCF_000754665.1 Bison bison bison | reverse complement strand
TGCAGCTCTGACTCATCTGTCAGTCCCAGCAGAATGAGTGTTTTTCTGTTTCTCATCACAGACATCTGACTTCTCTTCAATCTGTATGTGAAATTTAGAGAAATTTTCTTTTTGTTATATACTATTTTAACTGATTTAAATTTTTTATTTTAATCTTTTATTTTATTATATATAATGTGTTATATTTGCTAATGTGTATGTGTGTGTGTATATATATATACATATACATATACATATACATATACATATACATATACATACATGCTGCTAATCGCCTCAGTCGTGTCTGACTCTGTGCGACCTCATAGACGGCAGCCCACCAGGCTCCCCGTCCCTCTGATTCTCCAGGCAAGAACACCGGAGTGGGTTGCCATTTCTTTCTCCAATGCATGAAAATGAAAAGTGAAAGTGAAGTCGCTCAGTAGTGTCTGACTCTTAGCGACCCCATGGACTGCAGCCCACCAAGCTTTTCCATCCATGGGATTTTCCAGGCAAGAGTACTGGAGTGGGGTGCCATTGCCTTCTCATATATATATCTATATATCTATATATACACACACCAACATGTTTTATATCTATTTTGTGTTTAAGATTTTCCACTGTGACTAAGTAGATGCTGAGAAGTTTTATGGGTTTCAGTGATATCTTTTGGCTTTCAAGATTTTTCCTTATCTAGAAATGAAATCAGAAAATTGTGTCCTTGAATTCATATCCTTTCTTGACACCTTGAATCTTTTTAAAACAGTGCTATGATAACTGGGGTTTACTCTATAGACTCTAGAGCAAAATTTAAGGTCTTTGCTCCAAAAGAAAATTTTGTGTGCTAGTTTCTTCTTAGGTTCAGTTCTGTTCACTTCAGTCGCTTGGTTGTGTCCGACTCTGCTAACCCATGGACTGCAGCACACCAGGCTTCCCTGTCCATCACCAACTCCCGGAGCTTGCTCAAACACACTTTTCAGGTTAAGTGTGCTTAATTATTACAAACAAACTAAGCCCTGCTGCTTGCCCACCATCTCCTGCTACATAGTCCACATTTTTTTTCCTGCATTACCTTTACTGAACATGTATGTAACCTCTACTGCTGATACATATGATAATCACCTTCCCTTCCCTTCTACATCTTCCAGCCAAACCTCCAAATATTTTCTTACTATCTCCATTATTGAAACAAAAATAAATAGGAGGGTTCAGGATGGGGAACACATGAGAAATAAAGGAATAAAAAAAAAAGAAATACAGATTTTAAAAGCTGTGGTAATATATACCTATTAAAATAAATATAAGTAACACACACACAAAAAAAATAAATTACAGTAAGAGCTGAGGAGCTCTCTCGACTGCTAGAGGAGATATATGTTAAATCAGCAGGACAGAGGAAATGCTATTACAGTCAGTGTCAAATGTCACTTTTCTTTTTAATTTGCAGAAAATACAACTAGGTGATACAAACAAATGGTCCTTGCTGATCTACAATCAAGAGTCATTACTTAATCTTCTGAGTAATGAAGTTTGGCAAAAAAACACATAACACTGTGTCTTTGGAGACAGGAGGATGTTACAGCAGCGTTTGACCCAAGTCAGCAGGAAAGCGGTATCATTTCACTTACATAAATCATTACAAAAATCTTGAAAAAATTAACTTTAATTATATGAATGAAATCCTTAATTATATGAATGTTTTATTATTGGACAATTCCAATCAGATAAGAGAAAGGAAAAGTTTATAAAATTATACTCGTTTAATGTTTACATTATAGAACTTATACTTAGATATTTCTGTCTTGGCACAGACTACCTGTGAATACTTAAAAATTTGCCACCATATCTTGTAATTGGATGCAAAATAGGTTTTTATAATTGTGCAACAATATGGGCTCCCCAGGTGGCTCAGTGGTAAAGACTCTGCCTGCAGTGCAGGAGATGCAGGAGACATGGATTTGATCCCTGGTTTAGGAAGATCCTCTGGAGAAAGTAATGGCAACCCACCACAGTATTCTTGCCTGGGAAACCCCATGGACAAAGAAGCCTGATGGGTTGCAGTCCATGGGGTCGCTAAGAGTCGGACACGGCTGAGTGACTTCACTTTCACCTTTCACTTTCATGCATTGGAGAAGGAAATGGCAACCCACTCCAGCGTTCTTGCGTGGAGAATCCCAGGGAAGGGGGTGCCTGGTACGCTACAGTCTACAGTGTCGCATGGAGTTGGACACAACTGAAGCGACTTAGCAGCAGCAGAAGCAGGAGAGATTATTGATTTGTATCCAGTGATCATTTGATCAGTTAATCAAAATCTAAATATAATGTTCTTTCTTTATTTTGTTGTTATAGCAAAATTGGTCTATATTTCATATATATGTGTGTATGTATTGATATATATTTCTATTTCTGTATACATATCTTTATATCTCTATTATCTCTTATCTATCTCTACTCTTGTATTATGGAAATACACCTTGATCATAGTATAATTTGGACTATTTTTTGGTTCTATCTGAAATAGCCTACCTATATTCATCAGTGAATTTTATAGCTTATAACTTCATAATCATATTTTGTCAAATATAAAGACATTTTCATAAAATTAAATATGGAGAGATATTGTTTGTATAATTGAAATCATAACAAGTTTATCTAGTGATTTACCATGGTTAGTTTTAAAGTAATCTGGTCCTTTTATCTCCTTAAACATGCATTTTATTTGCCTTCTTAAATGTTTTATGGAGACTGATAGATTGGTCTTCCACAACTTGAATTAATTTTTAAAATTCTGGCTTGCTAAAACTTTGTTCATTAGCACTATATCTTCACATATTTTTTTTTGTTGTGGTGTTGCTATAGTACATCTGTGAAGTTATTCTAATTTGCAATTAGAATAGCTAAGTATTCTAATCTAAATTTTATAATGAGCAGTAAAAAGTTATTTTTGTTTCATTTGTTTTTTTAATAATGAATAATTTATGTTTGAAGAATTATTTGATTTCTTCTTAGGGTAGCTCTTATATGATTTCTATGAATTCTTATGAAGTGTCTCTATCTCACTGCATACTTTGAATTCACTACTACATTTTTTATATATAGTATTAGTAGCTTTATACATATATATATATATATAAAATTTGGGCTGTAAAGTCTTTCTCAGATAGAAAGAGAAACATAATAATGGTCTCCATGTTTTCATTTGTAGCTCATAACTCAAGAAGAGACAGAAAAATTTCTTAGAGAAAATTGCTGTCTTTTTACATGGGAGGCCAATGTTTTCCTCTTAAATCACAATTTTGAAGTCTTGACTTTATGCTGCTCTGTCACTGTTAAGTATTTTCACCATTTGGATTCTGACTCTTCAATTCCCGCCACCAAATGGGCTTTTAAACTCCAGCCTCTAATTCATAATCCAATAGCTTGTCCTTTCCATCGTTCATTTTTTCCTTTCCTGGGTCATAAATGGGGTTTTCCTTTCATGGGTCATAAATGGGATTATTTATCTTCCTTTGTGATTATTTTGTGCCTTTGATGCATTATAATTGTTCACATTTTAACCTTCTCTTTTACCAATATTAAAAAAAATTTTGAGAGATATTATTCAACACATTTTTGTTTTTACTGTGTTATCCTAGGACATTAGAAATGTTACAACTATCTTTCTCAGTGGTTCATTGTACTTTTACATCATGCCCTCATTCATTCTATTCAATATCTTATCACACAATTTCAGTTCTCACTGGAATTTTTGTAGAATTTTATCCATATTTGAGTACAGTAGTCAGTGGTACTGATTTAATAAATAAATCACTTTATTTATTGACTGCTCTTTTATTTTACTTCTTTAATAATGATGCAATTCATTTGATCAAGTCATTGAAGGATTTTTTCACTTGCTTATTTCTCAGTGCATAAATAAATGGATTTAACATAGGTGAAATGGAAGACATGAGTAGTGAAACCACTCTATTAATAGGCACTTCTTCCTTGGCTCTAGGATTCATATAGATGAAAATGCATGTGCCATATGTGGTGGAAACCACAATCATGTGAGAAGAACAGGTGGAAGAAGTCTTTCTTCTTTGCTGGGCTGAAGGGAATCCTAAAATTGTCTTCACAGTATAGGTATAGGATAAAACTACATATTTAAGAGTCAAAATGAGGGTCAGCACCGCACAGATTAAAACAATTTGTTCCATGAACCATGTGTCTAAACAGAATATCTACAGGAGGGGAGAAGGACTGCAGAGAAAATGATCAATGACATTGGAATCATGGAATTTCAGATTTAGCCCCAGACTAAGTGGGGAGGTTATGACCAACAGTCCAACCAACCAAGAGGAAAAAACAAGTCTCTGGCAGACTTTGCTGCTCATGATGGTCACTTAATGCAGGGGTTTGCAGATGGCCACATAGCAGTCATAAGACATGGTAGCCAGGAGAAAAAAAATCTATTATTGCAAAGAGGTCAGTAAAAACACTTGGCTGGCACAGGCATTGTAGATAATGACATTGTCACAAGTTGTGATGATATATAAATATCTGGGAATACAGGCAGTTGTTAATGAGATCTCTAGGAAGTAGAATTTTGTTAAAAAAAAATTTTGTGGGAATCCACAAAGATGAATGTGATGATGGTCAGATTCCCAGTGACACTCAGCATGTGAGAGATAGAAAGATAAAAATCAGAACCTTCAGTGGAGGGTCATCTGTCAATCCCAGCAGAATAAAGGTTGCTATGGTAGTTTTTCATCATTGATGACTTTTTTCCAAACAGTATTCACAGTTATTCAGAGATTATTGTGTAGAACATATTGTCTGTATAAATACTAATTTAATCAGCTCTATCTTCATTACAATTTCATCAGATCAGATCAGATCAGATCAGTCGCTCAGTCGTGTCCGACTCTTTGCGACCCCATGAATC
>NW_011476156.1:4146-11473 GCF_000754665.1 Bison bison bison | reverse complement strand
TATGTAACCTTATTCAATGTGGTATGGACATTACTCAATGTTCAAAAACTGTATTTTTTCTTACAAAATGCTGCATAGTCTTATAAGACATACTTAATAGACTTATAGAATGAATTTACCATCCCAGATGGAAATGATGTCAGTGGGAGGGATTGACTGGGATTTTAGGATTGACATATACACACTGATTATTTAAAATGAATAATCAAGAAAGGCAGACTGTAAAAAAAATAAAAATAAAAAAAGATAATTTCATAAACTAATTGACATTGACATACAATATACATTTTGGTTCATTTATCTTTCAATAAATATTCGAAAGGAGGGATTTCCAATGAGTGATGTTACTGCAACTAATCTCTTAGAGTGATGAAGGAAAAAGTACACAGACACACCACACACACGTACATATATCTTCCAACTGGAGATTGATGGTATAGCTGATGCTCTTTCTGCATATATACTACATTTGGATTTTCATTTATATATCCACCTATTTCTATTAAGACATTTAATACATATTTTTGAAGAATTTGTAAAATACAGAAATTATAGCTAATAGGTCTTAGGTTAATGCAAGCACATGAATTTCCTTTTTCTCTGAGAAAATTACAACTGAAATTAAACAAAGAGAAATATTACTAATGGTTCAAAACATCACACTTATTTTTATGTCAGTCAATCATAACTTCCTTAAGTTGATTAAAATAGTAATTCCTAAAGGCATTTAATTGAAAATGGAAAGTTTGATGAAGATTTTCATAGAAACTTCTGCTTTATTATTTCTCATTTTTAAATTCATTTATGCATTTGATGGTCCAAAATGTCTTGACAATAATTCTGTATGAAGCTTGAGAAGAACGTAGATTTTCCTGTTACTGGATGAAGTACTGTATAGGTGTGAGTTTTAACTGGTTGGTTGATGACCTTCTTGAGTTCCTTTATGTCCTTACTGATTTTCTACCTGCTGGATATGTTTCTTTCTGATAGATAGGTATTGATGTCTCCGACTGTTATAGTGCATTCATCTATCTTTTAGTCATTCTGTTAATTTATGCATGACATATTTTATCCGTTGTTAAGAATTAAGAATAGTCATTAGGAATTTTTAGGTCTTCTTGGAGAATTGCCCCTTTTCAAAGTTATATTATGGAGACATTTTATTATATGAGAAAAGAAAGTATAACATTTAGATATGAGATACGTTCCCAGTATTTCAGCAAACAAGAAGTAAAAAAGCCTATTCTTCAGAGGAATCCTGCCTTAGAAAATTCAAGAAATATTTTCCAAAATTTTTCAGGTTTAGATATTTTCATATAGAGAAAATGCAAAATATTCCATTACTTCTATCCTATCTCTCATACTTTTCTAGCAGTTTGGACATAGTCTTCAAAGTTTTCTGTCTCAATAGTGGTACAAATGTTGATAGCATATTTATAATCCTTGGAACATTTTCTTCTTGGCCCTTGTTGGCACATTTGAGTCATTAGAGTATTTCCCAAGAGCCTTGCCCATGTGGTGGATTAAACAACATGCGGCTCATGCAGGTTAAAATCCACATAAAAATCCTAACCAGAAAGGACCACAGTAACTCCATATCTTGATTCTCTTCACTATTTTTGCTCCCATGGCTACAATGGAAGATGTATTAAAAATACTATCTAGAGAAATAAGATAACTCCAATGTGTTGAGAAAGAACGACTCTTAGAAGTACTGGATTGCTTAACCTAAAACTGAAATGGTTGCCAGTAAATTTTTAATAATTGAAACCGGCTCATGTGATGCATTTGTATGACAAGAAGAAGTAAGTTTGCAATGTTAAAGGCATATAAAGCATTCTTTTGATTAGTGTTGATTCAGTCATTCTTGGCTTAACCTATCATCCAGTTGAGTAGAATATTTTGGGGTTGCATTTCTTTCAGTATATGTCCAGGATTATGAAAAGTGAACATGTTTACACTCCCTGTTTGTCCTACTAATTTAGTTCTTTATTAGTTTTCAGAAAACTACTTTCTGAATTTGGTCCCCCTAGTTGAATATAGATTTAATAAGTAGCACATGCTTCAGTTTCAGAAAAAAGAGCTTAGAGTTCCAATTTGTGCATTAACTAGTAGTATTATCTTCATTATGTTACTTAAAGTTTCATGCTCAGTTTCTTCAAAAGTAACATAAGAATCGCAATGAGTCAATGAGATATATGCATAAATCAGCATTGTCTCTCAAATGAGTTTCCTTGAAATGAATATTCTTGTTTCCAAGCGGGACCCTTTTCCTCAAATATGATAACTGATTTCACTTTTAGGAAATAATAAAGAGCAATATTTTCTATGTGGAGTACATGCTTTAAAAGCTTTGTATAGTTGAATTTTACTTATAACGTAAATTAGCCCTCACAATTATTCCCTGAAATATTATCCCCATCTTTCCAGTGGAGAAACAAAAAACAAAGCTAAAACTCAGAAAAAGCTGTATTTTTCATATATTTCTCTTGAAATGCAAACCTCAAATAATCTCGCATGTTATATATTAAGTCCTGATGCCATATTATTATAACTTCTTTTCTTTTTTGAGTTAAAATTATCTTCAAATATAGATACTAGTTAACAAACTGAGTCAATCAGGGAAGAATTAGAGCATCTCTATGAAAACCTATAGATTTTGAGAGTAATTTAGGTGATTACAGTTTTCCTTCATTGTTCCTATTCATGCTGGTTGGTGCTTTGATCTGATTGACTTGATCTGACTCCCTTTTTCCATTAAGAAAAAAGCAAGGACATTTTTTCCCCCCAAAGGACTCAGAGACAGAATTCTGAACTAACTGTAGTACTATTTGAAGGCAGTCTTAAAGCAATAATCTGAAAATAATCTAAGTTAATTCTTCTTATGGGTTTTTGTTTTTACTGCAGTCAGGATAAAGTTCTTACATGATCTTAGATGTCAGCAAGCACAGTCAAGAGTGAAGTGGATCATTCCAGAAAAAGTTCAGGTTGTTTTAAACTCAAAATTTACCCAAGATATCAAATTACCACCAATATTCTGTTCTCTTCTATGACAAAATAACCTAGCATATAAACATACCACAGAAAATGATCGTCAAGTAAGAGGGAACGATAGAGAAATGGAACACTGTTTAGCAATGCTGAGGGTGAAAATTGCCTTGAGGATATATGTTTATAGAAGTTGATTTTCACATTCAGTGAGCTACAAGACTGATTTGACAATGAGATATTCATTTAAAAAAATGAATTTTTAAAATTCATTTTAAAAAAGAACAAAAGGATTGAAAGGAATATGAAGCTTGTTATCCTAAATTCCACAGGCCTAGGGGAAAAACTCTATTTACTGAGAGAACTCTTAGCTTCCTTTTAAAATGAAGGTATGTTATCATTACCGTTATATAGGAAGACAAAAATAATGGCATTTCCTTACTATTTCTTGGATTACTCCAAAGTACTAGCAAAATAGACCTTCTATTAAGGAATATTAATGTAGATAAAAGGAAAAATCTAAAAGTATAACATGCAGTAGAATGATAAACACACACACACACACACACACACACATTTAAAGTGACAGAGAGGGAGAGAGAACAATAGCATCATTTAGATAGGAGACATTTTGAACAAAAAAAATCTTTTCAGGAAGATGGGTTTTTTTATGCTTTATTTTAGATTTTGCACACAGTTTGGTCTTCTTAGCCCATGACACAGATCCAGTCTACTAAACATGTACTCTGCCTTCTCTGAACTCTGGACTCTCTACAGTGGCCCTCAAACATTTCAGCACTAAAGACAGTTTACATGGGAGAAAATTATTCCATGGACTGAGGGCAAGGGTGTGGTTTCAGGATGATTCAAGTGCATTACATGTATTGTGTACTTCATCTCTTTTATTATCACATCAACTCTACCTTGGAGCATCAGACATTAGATCTCAGAGGTTGGGGACCACTGCTTTAATATCTGAGGAGGTCATGACGATGCATCCATTAGATGTGGCTTCAGATAAGGAGTAGGAGCTTGGGAGGTAAATGTGAGTCAGAGTGAAATCTTAGAAATTGTTTCCATTGTTGAAGATTTAAGTCCAATGACTTTCATTTGGGAGACAGATCCAGCTAAGTGATCTTTTTCCTGACATTTTTGAATTTTCTATATGTTAACTAGCAAATAACAATAAAAAACTAGGTGAAAGATTAAGAAATAATATACTTTACAATATTGTATTGGTTTTGCCTGTATTGTACAATATTGTAAAGTAAAAAAAAAGATGGAAAAAATAATAAAATTACAAAAAAATAAATGAGTATACAAAAGAAAGAGGGAAAATAAATAATAAAAAATGAAAAGAAAAAAAAGAAATAATATAATTTTACCAGGTTTGAATAAAAGACAAGATTCTCGATGGGAAAGAAAACTTTTAGGGAAGGATTTTTAAAAAGTCAACAGGTAGCATTTCTTTTCTACTATTTCAAACACTTTGAAAAGCCTAGGTTAAAATTCCTGCTCTTCCCATTTAGAGGGTGTGATTTGGATAAAATTTTTAGAAGTATTTTTAGCATAGTTCCAATCAGTAAAATGGAGATTTTAAAAGAACCATTCTATGGAAAACACACACAGTGGCATATAGTAAGAAATTCTTTTAAAGGGAGTTCTCTATTTGCATTAAGTTGTTTCAAAGATCTCCCAAGTTAAATCAGTATGGCATAACACACTCAGAAATAAATTCCAGTGTAGTCCATGTATAATTCTCTTTTCTTTAAGTTCTTCGGTTTTGGTTTTCTCTTGAAAGTTACTCAGAAGAAGAAGAAAATGAAAAACTACACGGAAATAACAGATTTTATCCTCCTGGGATTGTCAGATGACCCACAACTTCAGGTTGTGATCTTTGTCTTTCTACTCATCACCTACATGCTCAGCATCACTGGGAACCTGACCATTATCATCCTGATGCTGCTGGATGTCCACCTCCAGACCCCCATGTATTTCTTCCTCAGAAGTTTCTCCATATTGGAAGTTTCATTCACAACTGTCACTATACCCAGGTTTCTGGCCACCATTATTACAGGAGATAAAACCATTTCTTATAATGACTGTATGGCTCAGTTATTTTTTTTCATTCTCTTGGGAGTCACTGAGTTTTATCTTCTGGCTGCCATGTCCTATGACCGCTACATTGCTATCTGCAAACCGCTGCATTACATGACCATCATGAATCATAGAGTGTGCACACTGCTTGTCTTGGCCTCTTGGCTGGCTTCATTCTTAATCACATTTCCATTACTCATGTTCTCCCTACAGCTTGATTATTGCAAGTCCAATGCTATCGACCATTACACCTGTGATTTTTCCCCCCTTTTACAACTTTCTTGTTCAGACACCAAATTCCTAGAGATAATGGTGTTTTCTTGTGCTGTGTTTACTCTGATGTTTACTTTGGCACTAATAATTCTGTCCTACACATATATCATCAGAACAATTTTGAGGATCCCTTCTACCACTCAGAGGACAAAGGCCTTTTCCACGTGTTCTTCCCACATGATTGTCATCTCCATCTCTTATGGCAGCTGCATTTTCATGTACATGAGTCCATCAGCAAAGGACAGGGTCTCTTTGAGTAAGGGAGTAGCTGTGCTAAATACCTCAGTTGCCCCCATGCTAAACCCATTTATCTATACCTTGAGGAATCAGCAAGTCAAGCGAGCCTTCATAGACATGGCAAGGAAGAATGTACTTTTCTCAAGGAAATGAAAAAATAAAAGTCCTATTTCATAAATTGGAGGCATAATTAAATGCAATTAAATAAAACTCAGAACTTTTCAAAATCTATTAATTTTCACATTGTCTCCATAGAGCTATTTTTTCATTACTCATACTTTCATTGACAGCAATGTCACAAGCATATTGTATACATTTTTTTTCTATTCAAATTCCCATCCTTCTCTCATGCACTTCCCTTCCTTTGGGCTCAGCTTTTCATTCTGTACTTTCCAGTTGGTACTAGGGGTAAAGAATCCACCTGCTAATGCAGGATACACAAGAGACACAGGTTGAATCCCTGGGTGCATAAGATCCTCTACAGTAGGAAATGGCACACTCCAGTATTCCTGCCTGGAAAAGTCTATGAACAGGGGATCCTGATGGGCTATGGTCCATGATGTCACAAAGATCTGGCATGACTGTGCAATTGCATGCATGTGTTCCACTCAGTAACTATGAAACTGTCATTTCCTTCTTTGAAACTTTTAAAATTCCATTTCTTCCACAATATTTCTTAGGAAATTAAATTCAGACAGAAAGAGGCAGAGCAAGAATATTCAAGAGAGACCTGTGTTTCATGATTTCATTCTTTCTAGAAATTCAGGAAATGATAAATCATGTTAAACACTATTTTTAATTTACTATATAAGACCATGAGCATAACATGACCATCTTATTAGAGTATTACACATATTATTCTCTCCATACTATGGCTTACTCAGTAATTACAGGAAAAATAGCACAACTAAAAAAGTAATGGAATTATAGTTTCTTGAGAAATCAAAAACTTTTCTCATTATGCAACTTAAAATCTCTCTGCTATATAATTTATCAATTTGAGAACAATTATAAATATATACTTTCAAGAAAACTGTGAAATTGTCCCTCTGGGGGAACTGTTTAATTAACACATATAACAATGATTTATAGTAAAAGACTGAAGAATTAAATATTATTGGAAACCATATATGACTGCATTTGCTATAGTCAGTTGTATATTTAATGCTTGATGTCAAGCTGTTTTTGGTAAATAATCAATAGCTGACAGTTTTTACAACTTTCTCATATTAGTAGTTATTTTGAGTTAATATTGTACACACATAATGCATCCAATTACCTAATTAAATGGCAAACAATTAATAGGGATAAAATGCTAAATGGCAAACTTTCACTGTGTATGAATTTTAGATTTTCTTTTGTTAAAAATTTGTATTTTCACTCTGTTTTAAGCATTATAATGTAGCAATGTATTTAAAATGTATTGATTAGAAATTAAAAGATGATTATGTAAGATCTTGCAACTCTGGCACTAAAGTTTTTTTTTTTTTTACTTTTCCATGAAGTCAAAATTTCAAATAATATTGAATTTTATGCAAACTCATCTTGCATTTTCTAATCATTTTTCTAGATAGTCTGTAATTGTAATTCATTGAGTTAAACTCTTCTTGATATGCATGTATTATACTCAGTTGAGAGACTTAGATCCATACTATGCTGAGAAACAAAGAAGACAAAAAACTGGCTCAAGTCTATTCCTTGAGTGTATTTATAACCTGAAATCATTCACTCA
>NW_011476156.1:1678-3418 GCF_000754665.1 Bison bison bison | reverse complement strand
CAAGGCTATGGTTTTTCAGTGGTCATGTATGGATGTGAGAGTTGGACTGTGAAGAAGGCTGAGTGCCGAAGAATTGATGCTTTTGAGCTGTGGTGTTGGAGAAGACTCTTGAGAGTCCCTTGGACTGCAAGGAAACCCAACCAGTCCATTCTGAAAGAGATCAGCCCTGGGATTTCTTGGAAGGACTGATGCTAAAGCTGAAACTCCAGTACTTTGGCCACCCCATGCAAAGTGTTGACTCATTGGAAAAGACTCTGATGCTGGGAGGAATTGGGGGCAGAAGGAGAAGGGGACGACAGAAGATGAGATGGCTGGATGGCATCACTGTTCAATGGATGGGAGTCTGAGTGAACTTCGGGGGTTGGTGATGGACAGGGAGGCCTGGCGTGCTGTGATTCATGGGGTTGCAAAGAGTCAGACATGACTGAGTGACTGAATTGAACTGACCGATATGCATATTAAAAGTTTACTTATCTTACCTGAATTTCGAGATTGATTTTCACAAGTTTACCAGGAATAAACAACAAAAAAATAACCAAAATAAAAATCTGAAATATTTCTTACAGCCCAGGATTTTTGAAAATGTTACTCTATCTGTACTGCTTTGTCATGCCTCATTTTACCATACTTGTATATATTATTCCTTCACTGTTTATTCTCTCTGCTGATGTATTTGTTTATTCTTATACCAATGCCACATTATTGGCATGCCTTCATTAATCTTGATGATTTCTCAAATATTTTTCTATTTTATTAATTTCCACCTTAGTTTTTTCAAATACCCTCCACTTGAGTTTACAGTGCTCTACTTTTAATGGGATTTTTATATTCAATGTTTTATAGTTTTATTGAGATACAGTTGATATGCCACACTGGATGGCAAGTTTATGACATTCAGTATAATGACTTACATACATTGCAAAATGATTACTACATAAGTATAGTGAAAATCCATCTCATATAGATACAAAACATGTTTTTTCCTTTTTGATGAAAACTCTTAGGACTACTCTCTTAACAACTTTGAAATATACCTTACAGCAGTGTTAGCATCATGTTCTTCATTTGCCTCTGTCCTCCCTCTTCTGGTAACCACAAATATAATCTCTTTCTCTATGAGGTTGACTTCTGTGTTTTGTTTTTGTTTCTTAATTCCACAAAAAAATGAGATTATACAGTATTTGTCTTTCTATTTCTGACTTATTTCACTTAACATAATACCCTCAAGGTCCAGTCATGCTGCTGCAAGTGATATGATTTCCCACTGTTTATGGATGAATAACATTCCATTGTATAATGTACAATATTTACACATTCAAAGAATTTATCTTTTCACATTTATATTTTTATTGAACTAATATTAACAAAATAAACTGCAACTTCATTTCTTTCACTTGGCAACAGATATTTAATGATCTATCATTCAATTGTAGAATAAAATGTATTTGAAAAAAAGTTTGTTTATACTCAAATATATGTATACATATATATGTATATATATTTACTGAAACTCATATTTCATGTGATTTTATGATCAATGTTTCATTTTTATTTTTTGTCTTGTTCTACCCATTCTTCTTTCTGATTGCATAGTTTAGTTTCTGCTTCAGATATCCTGTATTAAAATTTGTCTTGTTTCAATGTTCTACTTGCTTAATGGCTGTACACAAATAAAGTAATATGTGATTCTACAATACATAATCTATAATTACTTAATGGTTGCTTATTCCAAAATACATA
>NW_011476156.1:0-1155 GCF_000754665.1 Bison bison bison | reverse complement strand
CATTCTCTACCCATAGTAAGTTACATTTTCCATTTACTTTTGTAAATTCTTCATTTTTTTCATTTTATTCAGATGAGTACAAATTCCCCTCTTTGTGGCTACTTTACATTTTTGTAAATAATGAATAATTTAAGTTAACAGAATTCCTATTGACCATAGCTTTTTCAGTGTTCCAAATTTGTGATGTTATATCTGTATTTCATTGCTTTCCTGATAGTAATTAGTTGATTTGGTGTAAAAGCTATGATTTCCCAGGAATTATGTTTGTGTGGATTTTTCAACTTGTTGTAGCTAATCATTTAAATTGTTATGATAGAATCTGGACTATAAAAGCTTAATTGGTGTCAGATGTTGGCATAGGTTCAAATATACTGGGGAATGTTTTTCCCTTGACTCACAGCTGTGTAAGCTGCAGATAATACTTCTCAGGAAAAAATGTAATCTTTCCATGAAAATAAGTATGATTTATTAGTTCAAACTTTCATTACATGTGCATCTATTGTGTCACAAGTGCTCTTACTGCAGTAATCCTGAGACTTCAGCCTTAAGTCTCTGTGATCTATAGTGCAACGTCTCCTCCCATATGCCTGCCTATATTCTCCTGATTATCCACATGTTTTTATAGATTATTGCTCTAACCAGTTAAATCATTATTTCTGATACATTCTATTGACAACTTTTACCATAGTTTCAAAAGAATATTAAATTTTATCTAATATATATGTGTGTTCAGTGTAATAATATGTATTTTGCTAATAGTAAACTATAAGCTTCTACAAAGTCTCCTTCCTATCCTTTTGAGATGATATTTTAAAAATATTCTTTCATACTTAGATGAGAGCAAGGCAATTTTTTTCATTGAGTCCTTAAAGGCTTTCTTAACTTGGTTGTTTCTGAAGGTATAAATAAATGAGTTCAACGTAGATGAAACAGAAAAAATGAGGAGTGAAACCACTTTTTTAATGGTCACTTCTCCCTTTGCTGTAGGATTCAGGTAGATGAAAATGCATGTGCCATAGGTGATGGAAACCACTCTCATGTGAGAAGAACAGGTCAAAAAGGGCTTTTTCCTTTGCTGAGCAGAACGGAATCTCAAAATTGTCTTGATGATGCAGGCATATGACAGAACTACACAAATAAGAGTCATATTTAGGG
>NW_011476155.1:10097-14018 GCF_000754665.1 Bison bison bison | reverse complement strand
ACAGAGGAGGAAACCCCAGCTCGGGAGGGCTGGGCTGGATCGGGGTGCGGTGGTTCCCGGCTTCCCTAAAAGAAGCTGGGATGAACTGGCCCCTCCTGTTCCCACAGCCCGGATCTCCCCACAGATAAAGTCAAGCCGTCTTTGGACTGTTTCCGTAAGCGTGACCCCCTGGGACCGCACCAAGCTGGAGTTGTATAGTATAATCGTTCCTCTGTGGCTGGCCAATTTCACTCAGCGTGATGTCCTTGTGGTTCTTCCACGCTGCCATCTGCGTGGAGATTCCGTT
The DNA here is from genome assembly GCF_000754665.1 of Bison bison bison. Lineage (NCBI taxonomy): Eukaryota > Metazoa > Chordata > Mammalia > Artiodactyla > Bovidae > Bison > Bison bison. The sequence goes on along the minus strand of NW_011476155.1, from coordinate 13,732 downwards.
CCTTTTCGGGGCTGAGTCGTATTCCAAAGCTAGTACTGCCCACACTCACTTCCGCTCTGCACCCATCAGGGCACACGCGGGTTGCTTCCACGTTTCAGCTGTTGTGAATAATGCCGCTGTGAACATGCACCAGCAAATCCCTACTCAAGTCTCTATTTTCAATTCTTTTGGGTAAACATCCAGAAGTGGGATTGCTGAATCGTCCGGTAATTCTTTTTTTTTTTTAATTAATTTATTTATTTTCGGTCGTGCTGAGGAGGCTTGCAGACTCTCAATCCCTCAGCTTGAGATCAAACCCAGGCCCCATAATGAAGGCACGGAGTCCTAACCGCTGGGCCGCCTGGGGAGTCCCCGTGCGGTGTGAATGATTCTGTGCTGCGTGTTTGGAGGGCCCGTCACACTGTTCCCAAAGCGGCTGCACTCGTTTACAGCCCACCAGCAGTGCTCACAGTCTCCACGTTCCCCACATCCTCTTCAAAACTTGTTTCCTGGTGGTTCTGTTTTTATGTTGACAGCAGCATGATGAAATGGGTGTGAGACGGTACCTTGCTGTGGTAACGATCATTTTCCCCAATGACCCCTGGTGTTTAGCCTCTTTTCATGCGCTTCTTGGTGAATTGTATGTTTCCTTTGGAGAAACGCCTGTGTTCTTGCCCACCTTGGAGTCGGATTCTTGTTTTTGTTGTTGAGTTGTAGGAGTTCTTTTAAAAAATTTTTTTTTTATTTTTAATTTATTTGACTGCACTGGGTCTTAGCTGTGGCACGCGGGATCTTCAGCTTTCGTTGTGGGATCTTTACTCGTAGCACGTGGGATTTTGTTCCCCGACCAGGGATTGAACGTGGACCCCTTGCATTGGGATTGCAGAGTCTTAGCCACTGGACCGCCAGGGAAGTCCCTGTAGGAGTTCTTAGTGAATCCTGGATATTACCCCTTGCCATGTATATGATTCCCTGGGCTGCCTCTCCACTGCCTTGATAGTGTTCAAAGCACAGACATTTGATTCTGGGGCATCCAAGTCTCCCGTACAGCTTCTTTGGAAAAAGCACTCCCCGGGGAGATCCCGGGGTGGGGGCCCTTCCCTGAGGTTCTCCTTGGGCACACCTGGGACCAGGTGGCCGGGAAAGCTGCTCTGGGCTCCCCCAGGAGACAGGGCTGGGCACTGGCGAGAGGCGACGAGAGGCACATGGCTGCTGAGGGCGCACCGTGAATCCAGCCCCACCCTAGGACAGGGGCATCGCCTGTCCTGGGGGGCAGGCGAGGCACTGGGCAGCACAGGTCCTCCCAACAGGCGCCCACTCTCGGGGGCCCCGGCACAGGCTTCCTCCCAAGCCCTCTCATTACAGACGCTGATCCAACGCAGGAGGGAGGCTGGCTTCCAGTTCCAGTTCTCAGTTCCACTGAGAACCTGGCACATTACTGCTCAAAGTTAGGACTCGGTGGCCAGGATGGGCAGCCCTGGCCATGTCACTTCTGTCCCGTCGTCAGCACTGTTTGATTTTCCTGGAGCCGCCATGACAAAGGGTCACAGACCTGGGACTGCCAACAACGGAAATAGGGTCTCTGCCTTCTAGTATCTGGTTCCATCACTTCATGCACATGGAGGGGGAAACATGGGAACAGTGGAGTCTTGGGCAGCAAAATCACGGCAGACGGAGACTGCAGGCATGAAACTAAAAGATGCCTACTCCTTGGAAGAAAAGCTATGACAAACCTAGACAGGGTATTAAAAAGCAGAGACCTTACTTTGCTGACAAAGGTCCGTATAGGCAAAGCTATGGTTTTTCCAGTGGTCATGTATGGACGTGAAATCTGGACCGTAAAGAAGGCTGAGTGCCAAAGAATTGATGCTTTCTAACTGAGGTTCGGGACAAGACTCTTGAGAGTCCCTTGGACAGCAAGGAGATCAAACCAGTCAATCCTAAAGGAAATCAAGTCTGAAGATTCATTGGAAGGATTGACGCTGAAGCTGAAGCTCCAATACTTTGGCCACTTTGGGGAAGAGCCGACTCATTGGAAAAGACCCTGATGCTGGGAAAGGTTGACAGCAGGAGGAGAAGGGGACGACAGAGGATGAGATGGCTGGATGGCATCACCGACTCAATGGACATGAGTTTGAGTGACCTCCAGGAGCTGGTGATGGACAGGGAGGCCTGGCGTGCTGCAGTCCATGGGGTCACAGAGCTGGACGTGACTGAGCAGCTGGACAGCTCTGGAGCCACAGGCCTGGAATCAAGGGTCCCAGTGTCACGCTGCCTCTGAGGGTTGCAGGGGAGGGTCCGTCCTGCCTCCTCTCGCTGCTGGGGGCTCCAGGGCCCCTTGGCGTGTGGTCGCGTCGCTCCAGCCTCTGCTCTGGCTTCATGGGGCTGCTCGTTTGTGACTGGGTCTGTTTCCTCTTCTCTCTGGAGGGCGCCTGTCAGTGGCTTCAGCTCCCTCCTCAAGCCAGGGTGGTCTCATCTCAAGACCCTTAGCTAATTACACCTGCGAAGACCATGCGTCCAAATCAGATCCCTTTCTGAAGTTCCTGATCCCCATGACTGGGGGCCCCTGCTCAGCCCCCCGCAGGCCCTCGGTTTCACCCGCCCGGCACACCGGGCCCAGCTTCTCCCGCAGCAGTGAGGCCCAGTGATCAGACCCGTGGCTGGAGCCCTCTGGCTGGGCCTGTGGTTGCTTCATCGCTCAGTCGTGTCCGACGCTTTTGCAACCCCACGGACCGCAGCCCGCCAGGCTCCTCTGTCCATGGGATTCTCCAGGCAAAAATCCTGGAGTGGGTTGTCATTTCCTTCTCCAGGGAATCTTCCCGACCCAGGGATCTAACCTATGTCTCCTGCATTAGCAGGCAGGTTCTTTCCCATCGAGCCACCTGGGAAGCCCCTGGCTGGGCTTACCTGGCTCTTTTGTCCATGATGACTCTGGCTTCCTGGGGTCTCCTGGTCCTGGACAAATGGAGTAGGGCAGCTTTACAGCCCGAACTCACTACGGACGCTCTCTTGCTCCGGGTTCCACTCAAAACTGACTGCGTTCTGAGCTACCCAACAAATGAGGTGGGGCAGTGCCCAGGGGGGTCTCTGGAGCTGCCTCTTGGACCACTGAGGCAGCTGGGGCAGGTGCAGAGGCCCCATCGGGCCACAACCATCAGAGACCAGCGGCCCCTTGCAGTGTGGGAGGGCGGCGTGGGTCTCTGCCATCAGGTACCGCCCGCTGGTGGAGAAGCCCCTGAGTCTTTGCTGGGCTTGTCAACCACTTGGCACCTCTTGGGCCACCAGTCAGATGCCCTCAATATCATCAACACAGAGAGCTTGTAGGATGCTCTGCAGAGAGGCACCACTTCTGACCTCACCCCCGTACTCCGCTGGACGGTCAGGTACAAGTCACAGTGGTCTCCCCGTGTGCTCCCTCGGGTACACCGCTGCTCTGGGAAACATCCGGGCCCCTCCAGGAGGCTCCGGCAGAACTGCCTCTGCAAACCTTGCTTTGTCCTCACAGGGTTCTTCCTTAAGGGACCCGTCTCTGATTCAAGTGCTGGGCTCCGGGTCTGAAAGCCGGCCCAGGTGAAAATGCTTCTACCGCAGCAGCTGGTGCCATTCCAGCTCACTGTCCCCGCACTGCGAGACAGTCCCCCCGGCCAGCTCCCGCC
>NW_011476155.1:9181-9988 GCF_000754665.1 Bison bison bison | reverse complement strand
ACCCTCTCCCATCCAGCTGGCCTCCACGGCCCGGCCACCATGGAGCCTCCACTGCAGTGTGCTTCCTGCCGCGTAGGCCGGGCTGTCCTCCGGGAAGGCAGAGGTGGGCAGAGGGTTCTCTGCGTCCTTCCAATGCTCACATGTGCTGCCCCCGCCCCTCAGCTAATGTGGGCTGAGCCCCAGAACCAGCTCCAGGGTCAAATCCTGACCCACGACCCAGAACCACCGTCAGAACTCTCCCCACGCAGCATGACCACGGCCCCGCCCTGGCCCCCCCAGGGTCCTGTGGTCCCCCCCCTCACTAGTCCCCCCGCCCCTGCCCCGATGGTCACAGCAGCCTGGCCTTGGGAGAGGCGCGGAAGGGAGGGGGAAGGCGGGGGTCCCATGGGGCATCTGCGAGGTGCCCAGAACAGAGGGCTGCAGACCCCTAGAAGAAGGAGTGGCCACTCCTGGGGGTGTCCTCTCCTTGGACTCCCTCACCCAGGGCCCAGAGTGCCCTCCTGCCAGGTCAGAGCCCCGACCCATCCCGGGGGGCTGTGCCTGCCTCCCCTGCATTCCTTGTGTCCACTGAGGTCCTGGAGCCCCACATCGCCCGCCTCAGCTCTGGCTGCAGGGTAAAGCCAGGGGTCTGGGTGAGTCTCCCCTCCTGTGGATGGAGGGGAGCTCGGCTGACAGCCGCCAGACCCAGCCGTAACGTGATCGTCCCCCAGCCCCTGGGTCTGGGGGGACCGCAGCCGGCCCCCCCTCCCAGATCGCCCTGGCAGGAGGGTACACACCTGTGGCTCTAGGCCGGGGCGATCTGGGAGG
>NW_011476155.1:3837-9006 GCF_000754665.1 Bison bison bison | reverse complement strand
CCCCTCCCAGATCGCCCTGGCAGGAGGGTACACACCTGTGGCTCTAGGCCGGGGCTGTTCCGCCACCTGACTGGACAGCACCTGGGTTCCAGAACCCCACCCTGAGCTTCCCCTCCCTGGAGCCATGCCAGGGCCAGCAGACCTGGTGTGGCTCTCTCAGGAGCAGACCCGAAGTCCAGGCCGGCTCAGTCCTTGGAGAAGCCGGGGAACCACACGAAACACACCCCAGGACTCCCTGGGAGCGGGAGTCATGTATTGACATTTCCGGCCCCCAAATGCTGTCACTCCTGGGCAAAGTGGATAATACAGGCGCCAGCTGCTGGAAGAGAGGCGACGCAGGCACAGCACCCACGGATTGGGGTGGGAGGAGGGAGCGTCAGGCGGAGCAAACAGTCAGCCTGGGGACTGGTGGGGATTCGGTGCGGTGAGGCAATCTAGGAGGACTTTCAGGCAGTGGTGTGGCCAACCCAAGCTTCACCCGGGAGGCTCCTGTATTAAGACAGCACAGGCCTTTGAGGCCCAGCTCCCACCAAATGAGCCTGTTCTTACCTCTTTCAAGGGCACAACCCCCTGGGGCCCTACTCTCTGGGTGAGGAAATCTAGCCCAGGATGGCAACGGGATGCCACAGGGGCCACCCACCGCCTCCTCCTTCCCCTCCTCCGGCTTCTTCGTGCCCTCAGCGGCCCTCCCCTGGAGGCCTGGCCGCAGGGCCCAGTGCTCAGACGGAAGCCTCCTTCAGCTCTGAGCTCCCAGGGAGGCCATGCCGGTCTCCAGGTTGGAAGGGCACCTGTATCTTGAATCCCAGAGCTACACTTCCACCTGCTCCCTCCCCACCTTCCTGCCGGGAGAAGGCAGGCCCCTCACCCTGGACCCCCACGTCTGCCGCTTCCCAGCAGTGGTGCCCCAGAATCTGCAGGCTCTGCCGGCCCCTCTTCTGCCCCAGGTCCCCCTCCACTGGTGTGAACTTCTAAGGAGGGATCATGAAACAGTGTCCGAGGCTTAATCCCTGCAGGACTCCCCACTGTGGCGAGATCAGAGCTCCCTGTGCCTGGGCGGTGGGCGGTGTGTGTGGGGGGCTGTCACTGCCCTGGTGCCTTCCTCTCTTGGCTCCCTGAGCCTCACGCCCTCCTCCCTGTTTCTTGGAGGCTCCAAGTACTCACCCACCACAGAGCCTTTGCACAAGCCGCTGCCTGGCCAGCCGCTCCGCCCACACTGACTGACTAGGCATCCGAGTGGATGCACGCAGCTGCTTTCCAGTCTGTGTGCTGAGCTCCTGGGAGCAGAGCTGTGTGGGCACAGCAGGTCCTCGAGGAGTGAGTGAGCGAGGCAGGGGAGAGGGGCACGACCCACCTTCCCCCACTCGGGGAGGCGCTGGCTCACCTGCCAAGACCCAGGGAGGGCCTTCCATCCAGCCAGGGGTCCCAGGACACCCCTGCCGGCTGCAGGGCCTGAGGATCATGGGGTGGCAGGGGCCCAATGAGGGGTTGCCCATCCCAGGATCCCCCTTCTTGCGCTGCCCCCTGGGGTTCAGAGGGGCCTTGGGGGCCAGGCCAGACCAGCCAGAGAGGAAATCCTTGTATTTTTGAGGACAAATGGAAACACCGCTTCTTGTTTATTTCCTGGTGAATTGTGCCCAGGCCAGTAGGCTGGAGGGAGCCGAGCTGGGGTTAACTCTTTCTTCTCTGGATTTAATTGTCCCTCCTTCCGGCTGGCGCTCCTCTGAGGCTCCCAGAGCCTGGGGAACTGCTTTCCTGTACTCCAAGGGGGAGGGGAAGGGCTGCAAACACACACACAAATCAAAGCCTCAGCAATAAATGAGCCCCCAGCCTGTGGAGTCTGAGAACCCGGAAACGCCCCCGCGTCGGCCCCAGAGCCGGGGATGCGGGGCCGGGAACCTGGGGCTTCTGACCCAGAGGAGCCTCTCTAAGCCTGCGGGTGGCTTCGGGGATCCTGGGGTGGGGGGCTCGTCTGCGGCAACTTTTTCCCATTACCTCACCCGGAAGGGCTGAGCCAGAGTGGGGTGAGCCGCCCCCCTGGAGCCACTATCAGGCCGGCGCTCCGGACCGGTGTCCTTGTGTCCTCTGCAGCCAGGGCTGCGTTGAGCCCAAGGTAGATGCAGACCCAGTGTGCCGGGGGTCCCTGCCTCCACTGCCCTGGCACCCTCCTGCCAGGCAGCAGGCTGGCCTGGGGTGGGGGGCAGACTCTGCAGGGGCTCAGACCCACATCCTGGCTCAGCCCTTCACAGTGCACTCTGCAGGCTTGGATGCAGAAATTCATGAAGGCCGATGGGTAGACCCACAGCTGGGGGGCAGGGTTCACGCAACAGGAGGCAGGTGGCCCCACTGCGAGGAAGGTCACTCTGGGCCGGGCAGGGGCCGTTTGACCTCCCAGGCCTCCCTACAGCCTGGAGGCTGCACCCAACCAAAGAGGACACTGAGGCTGCTGGGGAAGACCCGGCGTGGGGGCAGCCTGCTGTGGGAAGACCCAGGGTGGGGGCAGCCTGCTGGGGAAGGCCTGCGGTGGGGGCAGCCTGCTGGGCAAGACCCAGGGTGGGGGCAGCCTGCGGGGAAGGCCTGGGCTGGACGCACCCCTTACTTCCCACGGTCTGGAGGCAGGGGCTTCTGCAGCCCAGGACCCCCTCCTTGGCAGAGCCTGGAGAGGCGGTCTCCTGCCCACGTGCCTCTGGCCCCTGCTAGGCTGGGGCCCAATGGCCCGCCTACTCCGGTCCCCTCCCCCCAACTAGCCAGGCTAGACACTGCCCCCAGCACGCTGGTTCTCACAGTCCCAAGGCCACTCCCACGCTGTTCCGCAGTCACCCCCCTGGCTCCCAGCCCCCGCCCTGCGGCTCGCTGGAAACACCGACCAGATGTTGGGACAGTGGCCCGTGGTGGCGGGGAGGAAGTGGCTGGGGGGTGTCCACCTGGAGAGTAAGCAGGGCCTGGTGGGGCTTGGGCACATCAGAGAGAAAGAGCCCATAACAGCCCCATTGATCAGACAGGGAGACGAGGACCCGGAGGCCCACAGCTGACCCGCCCAGGCCAGGGGACACAGGCCTCCTCTGGGGTCTCTGCCTCGCTGTGCCTCAGCAGCCCACACAGTGTGCATGTGCGCACACGCTCGTCCACACACGTGTGCACACACTCGACACACGTGTGTGCACACACTCATCGACACACACGTGTGTGCACACGTTCACACGCTGCAATGTGTGCACACGCTCAGCAATACACGTGTGTGCGTGCACGCTCGTCCTCACACGTGTGCACATGCTCATCCACACACATGTGCACACGCTTGTCCTCACATATGAGTGCACATGTACACTCGCAGGCACCCACCCAGCACACACGCCTGAGGACAAGTACACGCACACAAACGTGCGCACACAGGAGCACCCACACAGCATGTGGTAACACACTCACACACAGACGGAGCCCACCCGTGTGCACACTCACGCGCGCACTCAGGCATGGGGTACAGCCGGCTCCCCCTCTCAGCCACCAGGCCTCACCCAAACCCGAGTCTACAAGGCCCTAGGCCCTGGGCAAGGAGTGGGCAGGGTCGGGGCTAGGGGGAACCTGCAGCTGTGTGATGCCCGCAGGGAGGCAGGGAGACGCTGTCCAGGAGGACAGGGCACCTGCCCAGAGGGCCCCTGCGTGGGCAGAGCCAGGACAGCTCCCTGCACGGGGTGACCAGACCCCCTGTCCCGGGACCTCCCGCCGTCTGGAGTCCCGGCTCTTGGCCCACCCCGGGCTCTTGACTCAGCCCGTGTGTCACCGGATAAACATTTATTGGATATTTCCTGCCCGGCCCCAGTCCTGAGTGCCTGTCTCCACCATCAGCATGGGGGCCGAGGGAGGGGGTGAGTGTGCAGGCCGGGTGTGTGGGAAAGTGTGGCGATGCGAATGTGCACCTGTGCGGGGAGCCGGCCCCTCGGCCCTGGAGGGTGCGCTGCCCTGCGCTGGCCCCACTTCCCGCCCGTAGGGTTGGGGGGCTGGGTTGGAGGCAGGCCCTGGCTGCCCCCTCAGCCTTGGGGTCTGGCCCTGTGGTCCTCCGGGCACCTGGCCGCACTGCTTTGGGGTCTGCGCCTTCCCGCAGTGCCCAGGCCTTCTTCTGGGTCTGTGCCTGAGTTGACCCCTGGAGTATCGCCTGCCCTCTCAGTTGGCTTATGTGATACCCCCACTCACCCTGCTGGCCTCAGTCCCCGCCTCAGGCATCTCTGCGGACCCCTAGCAGGGCCACCCCTCCTGAGGGCGAGTTCCCAGGGGCCCATGGGCCCAACTCGCAGTGAGCACTCTGCAGACGCGTGGAGGGTGAATATGGGAATGAACGCATGAACCTCTGCCTGGCTGGGAAGAGCGAGAGGAAGCATGGGAGCCGCTGGGGCCCAGGAGGAGCCCTGCCCAGCGTTTCTCCTGCCCCTCCCCCTCACCACCCTGTCCCGGGGTCCCATCCTGCAGGTGCCAAGACCAAGGCTCGGAGAACTGGAGGTATTTGCCCCTGGTCGCTCAGGTTCACACCTTCTACTCCGGGGGTGGGGTCAGCACCCCCATTGGCTGGTTCCAGCAGGGCCTGTGGGCAGAGGGGCCGGGTGGCAGGGCAGTGAGTCAGGCCCACGTTGCTGGGCCTTTGTGCCCCCCCTGTAGCCTTCTGAGGGGCAGCCCCTCGGTCTGGGAGCAGGGTGAGGGGGCCCTGGCTCCCCGGCTGCACTTGCTCGTGACCCCGTGACCCGAGGCGTGCAGGCTGGGCCCGGGTGAGCAGCTGGCCTGTCCTCCCGCCAGCCCGTGGGAAGCAGAGGTGAGGGGGAAGGAAGGCCGGCTCCAGCCAGCCTGGGGGAGGGCAACTGCAGGGACACCCCGGGGGCTGCTCATTGTGACCAGGGCTGCGGGGAAGGAGGAGGAAGCTGGGGGGGCTGCAGACCCCAAGCAGGGAGGCAGAGGGGTGGGTGGGAACTGCCACGGCCCCAGGTCCGGCTCCCCGGCCGCCCAGGCCGCCCAGGCCGCCCCTGGAGACGAGCACCGCTGGGCTGCTTCCCTGGGGACGGGGCGGTCGCTGAGTGCTTGCTGTGTGCCTGAGGGGAGGCTAGAAAGGGACACACCCGCCGCGCTCCAGGAGACGCCCTGCTGGGAACCCTGCGAGCCTGGGAGGGGGGCGGGTGTGTCCCTTTC
>NW_011476155.1:0-1117 GCF_000754665.1 Bison bison bison | reverse complement strand
AAGCAGCCACTGAAGAGACCGGTCCCCTTCCCGCCTGTGAGCGGGCCTCTCTATTTCCTCTCCTCCCACTCCCCTTGACTTTCCCACAAACATCTCTGCGCATAAAAATAACTTCTTTGGGAATGACAGTCCCTGGCCGCCTCCTTCTGAGCCCCCCTGCCTGAGGGGGTCTGGCAGACAAGCCCGGCCCAGGATGGGGTCCCTCTGAACACTGGGCTGTCCGCAGTTGTCTTTAGAGAATTTCACCGACAGAAACACCCAGGCTGGGTTTGTTTATAAGTACCCAGTGTTCGGGGCTATAAAGGTGGGGGTAATACCAGGAGTCTCTGGGTCGGGGTTGGGGGCAGCCTTATGATATTGTAGACTTTGATGCTGTCTGTTTTTTACCAAGGAAAATGACTTCTGTCATTAAGACCATTTGCCAAGTCATTTAGAATCTTTATTTTATTGGTTGGGAAAACGGTCTTTATACAAAACCTAGCCACTGCCCCCACCCCTCACCCAGGGAAGTAATGGTTCCCACGGGGCGGGGCCTTGCAGCTGGGGGTGCTCCGTCTCAGCCCCCCAGGGGAGGTGGGCTCGGGGGTGCTTGTGGTTTTTCGGAGAACGTCCTCACCACATCACTAAGGACAGAGCCTGCCGGCATGCGGGTGGGGCTGGCCAAGGCCCGGGAGCCTGCCGCAGCGCCCTGTGGCCCCCCGGGCCGCCCCCTGAGGCTCAGTGTCCCCGGGTCAGCGGGGGTCCCAGTGGAAGGCTGGCGTCCGGGCTTGGCCCCGGGGTCCACGGTACTAACCACACACCTACACGGTCACACGGAGGGAAGAAGGACCCCCTTGCGGCCACCGCGTCCCCTCTGCCCGCTCCGCGTCACGACCTTTCGACCACCTCAGCCCCTCACGGAGGCCCTCTGTTCCCACGCGGGTTCCCCTCAGGGTCTGGGACCATTTCTCTAGGTGCGTGCTGATGGGGCCCAGCTGTCTCTGAAGCCCGGGGACAGTTTTATGGGTCTCGGAGCCTCACGGCCCCGTCGCCAATGCCGCCAGAGTCCCCGGCTTCCCACAGCCTCACGGCCCGGGGTCAGCGGGCCTCCGCTCGGGTGGGCTCACTCGGCTTCGCA
>NW_011476154.1:22843-24123 GCF_000754665.1 Bison bison bison | reverse complement strand
TCGGTTCATGGGATTCTCCAGGCAAGAGTACTGGAGTGGGTTGCCATGCCCTCCTCCAGGGGATCTTCCCAACCCAGAGATCGAACCCAGATCTCCCACATTGCAGGCAGATTCTTTACCGTCTGAGCCACGAGGGAAGCCGTGACTCAATGGACCGGATTCTTATTCCTACAAGATCATCTTTGTTGGAAGAGGAAAGAATTAAGAGTAAGAGCTCCTCACGGACAATAACAAACCTCTACATAGCTGGAAGTCAGCCTGGAGCCTCAATTATTTCTGTAGAAAACAGTTATATTGAGGGAAGCAAGTGAACAGTAGTCCTGATGGTAAAAGACTCCTCCCGACAACCCCACCACCACCATGGGACATGGTAGAGTTAAGCTTTTCCCACAAGGAGAAATGGCATTTGAGGATGGCATCAGACATCCTATGTTAGGACTGCCCATTTGTTTCTCCTTCAATATATGAGTTAAAATGTTTCATAATGTCTTAGTCTGTTCAGGGTGCCATGGCAAAATACCACAGCCTGAGGGGCTTAAACAACAAACATTTATTTCCCACAGTGCTGGAGGCTGGAAGTCCAAGATCAGGGTGTCAATGGGATTGGTTCCAGGATAGTAAATGGCCACCTTTCCTCTGTGTCCCCACATGGCCTCTCTTCTTTGTATATGTAGAGAGACAGACATGTCTGGCCCTTCTAAGGACACCAGGCCTATCAGATTAGACCACACTCTTGTGACCTCATTTAACCTTAATCATTTCCATAAAGGTGCTATCTCCAAATACAGTCTCATTGGGGGTTAAAACTTGAACACAATTCAGGGCAGAGAGGAGGGGATGTGAACAAGGGACAGAATTCAATCCATAACACTCATTTAGCAGGTGTTCTGCAGGTTTGTCGAGAAAGAGGGGATATAAAATGGTTTATATTTCTGGCACACTAACTTAGAGCAAGCATCGCCAATTACAATATTAACAATAACAACTGCTAACATTTATTCACCACTTACTATGTGCCAAGCACTATTGTATGTTGTCATAATGAAGGCTCCAAACACTCAAAATGGGCACTGCTATCATCCTCAGTTTAGAGACAGGGGACTTAGCTACAGAGAGGTTAATTGACTTACCCAGGATCACATAGGCAGAAAGGAACTGAGCCAGGATTCAAACACCAGCATCAGATTTCAGAGTTCATGTTCTTAACTACAGCATTAAAATATGGACAAAACAAGCAATGTTTTAAAGGCACAGGTGGGCCCTTTATCAAGAAACAAGTA
>NW_011476154.1:20605-22256 GCF_000754665.1 Bison bison bison | reverse complement strand
TGAGGGTTGTCCTTCTCCTGGATTCTTCACAGACACATCAGTCATGTTTTTGCTTCTCTAGAAGGTCTGGCCAGAGAAGGCAATGGCACCCCACTCCAGTACTTTTGCCTAGAAAATCCCATGGAAGGAGGAGCCTGGTAGGCTGCAGTCCATGAGGTCGCTAAAGTCGGACATGGCTGAGGGACTTCACTTTCACTTTTCACTTTCATGCATTGGAGAAGGAAATGGCAACCCATTCCAGTGTTCTTGCCTGGAGAATCCCAGGGATAGGGGAAACTGGTGGGCTGTCGTCTATGGGGTCGCATAGAGTTGGACACGACTGAAGCGACTTAGCAGCAGCAGAAGGTCTGGCAAAGTGCCTCCCTGATTGGGGTTGTTCACCTGGAGCCCTGGACATATGTGAGCATCCCCTGGTGAGCAGCTCCCCTTTGGGGACCAAGATCTCCAAGGAAGCAGAGCTCAAGGAAGCCAGGATGGGAAGCAAAAATTCTATAACTGTGTTGTGGGTTCAGTAGTGAAACAAGCCACTTCCACCCCTTGATTACAAGATCCATATGTTCTGGCTGTGAGGGGGAGATAGCACCATTATGCTTAAAATATACACTATATCCTTCACAGCATGTACAATAATAGTCTTTAAGACTGCACCCCACCCTTTCAGGATGTTGACTCCCATCTGACACACTTGAGTCTTCATTAGCTGTCACACTGTCTCAGTAAGCTTTCAAAATTTGCCCTGTTGTTTCTAGGTGATGGCGTCCTCAGTAAAACCAGTTAATTCCATGGCCAAGGGCACATTGCTGTATTCCCGTTGTGATCAAAGAAGAGATGCTATGAAAATCACTGATCAGAAGCAATGCTACAGGAAGTACCACGAAGCTGGAAAATGAGTTCTGTGGACAGAATTCCTGGATGAAGCACTGTGGGGCAGGAAAGGCAGATCTACACCTAGAGTGTATATACTCCAGTGAGGACAAGTCTCTGCTCCCTCCAAGATGGAAGAGGTTCAGTGTAGTCACTTAAGTCATTTCAGTCACTCAGTTGTGACTGACTCTCTGCAGCCTCACGGACTGCAGCACGCCAGGCTTCCCTGTTCATCACCAACTCCCAGAGCTTGCTCAAACTCATGTCCATTGAGTCAGTGATGCCAACCAAACATCTCATCCTCTGTCATCCCCTTTCCTCCTGCCTTCAATCCTTCCGAGCATCAGAGTCTTTTCAAATGAGTCAGTTCTTCACATCAGTGGCCAAAGTATTGGATCTTCAGGATCATTTCTTCCAATGAATATTCAGGACAGATTTCCTTTAGGATTGACTGGTTTGATTTCTTTGCAATCCAAGGGACTCTCAAGGGTCTTCTGCAACACCACAGTTCAAAAGCATCAATTCTTTGGTTCTTAGCCTTCTTTATGGTCCAACTCTCACATCCATACATGACTACTGGAAAAACCAAAGCTTTGACTAGACGGACCTTTGTCAGCCAAGTAATGTATCTGATTTTTAATATGCTGTCAGGTTGGTCATAGCTTTTTTTCCAAGGAGCAAGCATCTTTTAATTTCATGACTGCAATCACCATCTGCAGTGATTTTGGAGCCCCCAAAAATAAAGTCTCTCACTGTTTCTATTGTTTCCCCATCTATTCGCCATGAA
>NW_011476154.1:2779-20157 GCF_000754665.1 Bison bison bison | reverse complement strand
CAACAGATGTTGGCAATTTGATCTCTGGTTCTTCTGACTTTTCTAAATCCAGCTTGAACATCTGGAAGTTCATGGTTCACATACTGTTGAAGTCTGGCTTGGAGAATTTTGAGCATTACTTTGTTAACAAGTGAAATGAGTGCAATTGTGTGGTAGTTTGAGCATTCTTTGGCATTGCCTTTCTTTGGAATTGGAATGAAAACAGACTTTTTCCAGTCCTGTGGCTACTGCTGATTTTTCCAAATTTGCTGGCATATTGAGTGCAGCACTTTCATAGCATCATCTTTTAGGATTTGAAGTAGCTCAACAGGAATTCCATCACCTCCACTACCATTGTTCGTAGTGATGCTTCCTAAGGCCCACTTGACTTCACATTCCAGGATGTCTGGCTCTAGTTGAGTGATTACACCATCATGGTTGTCTGGATCATGAAGATCTTTTTTGTATAGTTCCTCTGTGTAGTCTTGCCCCCTCTTCTTAATATCTTCTGCTTCTGTTAGATTCATGCCATTTCTGCACTTTGTTATGCCCATCTTTGCATGAAGTGTTCTCTTGATATCTCTAGTTTTCTTGAAGAGATCTCTAGGCTTTCCTTTTCTATTGCTTTCCTCTTTCTTTGCATTGATCACTTAGGAAGGCTTTCTTATTTCTACTTGCTAGTCTTTGGAATTCTGCATTCAGATGGATATATCTTTCCTTTTCTCTTTTTCCTTTTGCTTCTCTTCTTTTCTTGGCTATTTGTAAGGCCTCCTCAGACAACCATTTTTCCTTTTTGCGTTTCTTTTTCTTGGGGATGGTTTTGATTGCTGCCTCCTGTACAGTGTTATGAACCTCCATCCATAGTTCTTCAGGCACTCTGTCTATCAGATCTAATCCCTTGAATCTGTTCGTCACTTCCACTGTATAATCATAAGGGATTTGAGTTAGGTCATACTTGAATCGTCTAGTGGTTTCCCTACTTTCTTCAATTTAAGTCTGAAGTTTGCAATAAAGAGTTCATGATCTGAGCTACAGGCAGCTCCTGGGACCATAATAAGGCATTGGTATAGGTCCCAACTATGGACAGAGTAAGCCCTCAGCCTTGAGGTTAGTGAGGCTGACCTTAGGCAGATAAGTTCAGAAACACAAAGTGAGCAAATACTCGTGAGAAAATGGTACCAACTGACTTGCTCAATACCAGGCAAACACCAGGCAAACACCAAGTTTAACCACAAAATTTTGGTTTGTAAATAACATATCTGTAATGTGCAATGAAGTGAAGCATAATGAAAAAACATATGCCTATATCCTAAGTATATATAAATATAGGTATGTCCTGATATATATTATATGTACATATATACATATCATATTGGTGATATTATATATATATATATTTTTTTTTTCTGACAATGCCTGACTAGCACACTATCCAATCAAACCCCTTCACCTGTCGTTTTAATATTGTACATGTGGAACAGGGCTGACCAGAGACATGTGGAAAGGCTGAGCAGAGACCAAAAACTTAAAAGACATTCTTCTCATTATATCATATTTCCCAGTTGTATGGTGCCTTTCTTGGAGGTTCTGAATGTGCTATGTAAATATTAAATCCATCTTCCTTCTGTCCCCTTGGGAGGCAGGAAGCCAGTATTATTTCACAGACAAAGAAGCTGAGTCCCAGGGGTTAAATGCCTTGCCCTTGTCACATAACTACAGGCAGTTAGGTGTGCTGGGAAAGGGGCTTGGGGTTAGGAATCCCTGCCTGGCGTCCCTGGGCTCCCAAACAGAGCTTTCCTTAAAGATAATTCTGTGTTTAAACTCTGTGGGAATCTTGTTCTATAACAGGGAAGTTATGGGACTGCTGACATGCCACATACATTGTCCTTCCCTTGCCTGTTCATACAGAGTACATTTTCAGAAGGCAGGTTTAGGACATGTAGGCATTGTCTATAATAGCTTCAATCCATCCAATCTGGGGACCAATATTTAGCCTAAACAACCATTCTGGTGCTGAATCCATGACAATTCTATCAGGAGAAGATAGAAACAAGAGGGATAAACTCTTGATAGACATCTCACTCTATAGTTTTCCATGTCTGCATTTCAGAAAAAGAAGGAGGTAAGAGTGGAGTTGACAAGCACCTCACAGGAATGCATCACTCTGTTAGGTGTTAAACACTGCACTCACATTTTTTCCTCACTCCATCACAGTAAAGACTTGGCCAGACCCCTTTTCACAGTTGGCAAAACAGAAACAGGGGGACTAGTTGATTTTTCCAGAAGCTGAGCTGAGGGTCTAAGAATTCCTGTTGCAATTTTAAGTCTATCAAACTAAATCCCCACCTTCCTCTCGTGTAAGTTTCTAGATGTCAAATGGAAGTGTTTAGGCATAGATTGAGCATCTTGACACTGTTGTCAATCATATGTACGTTTCAACAAATAACTTGCAACATTTCCCTTTCAACTGCCATGTGTCAGGCACTATTCTAGGCTCTGGGGATACAGAAGTGAATAAAACAAAGCACCATCCTTTTGGAGGGAATATCCACCAAAAGTCAAATTGGTGCCATCAACAGGTTGGGGAGAGAAAGGCTTGCCTTGGAAGACACAGCCTTTACCTGGGGAAGAATGGCTTGAGAATCTTGTTCAATGTCCTCTGAAACACCTTCACTTAAATAAAGTCCATGGAACTGACCACGGTTAAGATTTAGCATTGTGGGGCTCAGATGAGTCTCTAAGGAACCAAGTTCCCCTTTATATTTCAGAGCATAACCAACCCTCAGACTGAGAGCAAGGTGGGTTTCATTGACATCAATATCACACTGTTCCCTTTCACATCAGTGTCCTTGGAAGCAAATGGAAATAAGCCACAGTTGAGAAGTGGAGAGAGGGCATCCGTGTGATTATTCTAATGCTGCTCTGACTTTCCCTGAGATATTATCAATGAGTGGTTCTTTCCCCCATGAAGTGAAGTCTCCCAGGGAGGTAGTAGAAGCCGTGGCAGGCTGAATGGGACACAGTTAGTTCTTAAATGGGGAGAGCCCTCCTGCTAAAGAGAAGACCCACATCTCGGTCCACTCTCTGGACTGTGAATTCACACACTGTGTATCCTGGACCAGTTCTCACCTCTGGGCACTTGCCTGATTCCTCAGCTCTTCAGTACCTGTCCTGAGAATTTATGAATATGACTGAATAGCACACATGGGAAATTTCATTAAGACCCAAGCATACAGACCACTGTGTGTTTTCAATGTGCTGGTTCGATGTTTTGGCCAGCTGCATAGAAGAGTTAAGATCCTGTTGGAAAGCTTGCTGAGAAACAGGCTTTTATTCCAGAGGAAGGATCTCACAGGATTTTTGGCTTGATGGGACACTGTGATGACTGTTGAGAAATGAATAGAAAAGTTGGAAGCAGTTTGGGGATTCTTATGTTTACTGTGAAAGCATTGGAATAACAGGGTTAACAAATATAACTGAAACATAAATAATACTAGATTGAAGCCCCTTTTCTGGCATCAGGAAAAAGTCCAACAGGTTCATTTATAGCAAAACCCCCAAGGCATCACCGTTAGAATGTTGGTTTTTTTTTTTCCCCTGATTTTTTGTTTTCAGTTGCCTTCAGCACGTATTAACCTTTCTATCTGTGCTTTCATTGCAAAGGCATAATGTGGTCAGTATTTCAGCAACTTCTACCTCTAAGATAAAGTACATTGCAGAGGAATATCTGTTTTTTTCCCCCAAATTTTCCATTACTGACTTTTTTCCACTTAAAAATTCTATGACTTACTGCCAGTGACACTTCTTTACATATTACAGCCTTTAAAAATAAGCTTTCTAAATTTGCATTAATAGTATGAACACTACATGTAATGACAAGCAGTGGGCAGACACTGAATAATTGTTAAATGAATGGACAAATATGTATGTTCTGTATCTATAAATGTACAACCTCAGCTGAAAGTTTATCCAACACTGAAACAATTTATTCAGTTTAAATGTCATCTTTTCATGTATAAAATTTGTGTGTTCAAACTAAAAAAGATGTGCACTTTGGGAGTAGATTATAACTGTAATATAATATAGCTATACATGTTCTACTCTTTATTTACAAAAAGGAGTGCTTTGTGGAAATACCTAAGCTTAACACTCAGCAATAGAAGCAGGTAACTCTTCTGGATTAACTCTTTTAAAGAAACCCACTTGACGTACAATACGTTCCTTTGGATCCCTCTCCTCTTCTCAATCTCAGCTTAATCTGACACGAATCTCTAGATCTTCACTCCAGAGCTTCTCATTCCACTTCAATCCTTTCCTGGAGTCAATTCCCTCCTGTTTTTAGTAACAGACTTGGAGTAAATGGGCTTTTAAAAACTCTTGCAGCTTTTTTTAGCAATTACTTCTGAACTTCAACTTGAAGGAGAGCTCATTCCTGTAACCAGCTTCTATCACAGTTGTTAAAGCAATGCTGCCCAGAAGTGTGGCTTCCTTTGCTTAGTTCTCTTATCTCCTCTCCAAAGGGGAAACATGAGAGGGAAATATAGAGGGATCTGCCCTCTGAGTACAATACCTACCTCCTGTCACTACTTTCTGTCCAACCAGCCTACCATCACCTAATGGATGGATTCTCTCCAGTACGATGGACACTGTAGAGAAAGGACATTCTTTACTCCTTTTTTCCTGCTTTACTACTTCTTTACACAGTCTTCTCTCTATCTTCCCACAAGAGATGAAGATGTACTGATTTTATTGCCCAGCACCCAGGACATGCCTAGGTCACACTTGCCAGGAGCAGGCTCATGGTGCCTTGGAGGATTCCACGGATGGGGAGAGCTTTCTTGTCAGCATCCTTCTGCACACTGTGCAGCAGCTGTCTTCCCAGAGCATTCATTTCTTTTCTCCACCTCTTCCACACTAAGTGGGCCAGACTTCTCTCCAGTTCTCTCACACCCCAAAATTACATCTGAGTGGGTCACACCAATATTTAGATTCAGGGTGAAAAACATAAGCTCCTTTTAGATGGTGAGCCTGAATCACATACTTCAACTCAGCTTCGACCACAACGTTAAGGCCTATCTGGTCCTAGGGCCTGTTCAGTTATAAATCGAGTGGCACCAGAGTGCATCTCATTATATGAGAATCCAATGTATGAGTTGTTTAAAAGGAGCAAAACTTCTTAAAGAAAAATTATTCATTAATAAACTGACTACTTATAAAATTAATGTCTAACTGAAGACCCATTCTTTCAAGACATTAGTATCCATCCTACCAACATTATAGATAATAAATTCAAGGACAGTAAAAGTGAAAAGAAATTGTAAATATTGCAAAAGGTGCAGGATTTCATGAAGTTGATGAAAGCAATGTCATAGAACTGTTTGAAATATGTCAAGCTAATAATAAATGAGAATATACACAGCTTGTGAAGGTGTGGTTTAATCACTAAGTCGTGTCCGACTCTTGCAACCCATGGACTGTTGTTTGCCAGGCTCCTCTGTGCATGAGATTCTTCAAGCAAGAAAACTGGAGTGGGTTGCCATTTCCTTCTCCAGGATATCTTCCCGACCCAGGGATCGAACCTGGATCTCCTGCATTGTAGGCAGATTCTTTACCAACTGAGCTTACAAGGGAAGCCCTTATATACAACTTGACCAGTTAACAATTTAAGAAGAGAAAATAAAGATGTTGACAAAAATACAGAGTCACGTGGGTAAAAATTAAAATTTTGAATATTTTTGCAAAAGTGGCCCTTTTCTGACTATATGGCAAAAGTCAAACGTGAAGTCAAAAATATTTTATCCTACCATTATACAAGTGCATCTAAAAACCATTAGTGACCTCTTTGGCTGATCTATTGCTGTATAAGAAACCACCCATATATTTAAAGACTTAATAACAATGTAACATTTCTCCCCATTCCCCTGGATGATCTGGTAGTTCTGCTTTACATGGTACCTTTAAGATTCTTAGAAGTTTTCTTGTTTAGCTGAGAGGATCACTGAGATACTCTTTAAATCTTGCTCATGTTTTAACAGAGACGTTGACCCTGAGGTCATGTTTTACTAACAGCACTCTGGATTTCATCTTCAAATCAAGGTCATTTTTCACTTTGAGAAATTTTCCTTGGAGAGATGAAAGCAATTTTATTATCAAACTCACAAGGTCTAGTGCCTTTTCAGTTCTCCTAAATTTGCTTGAATTCTAAACATGTCCTTCTTTAGCTCAAGTAGCTCCTTCTGGACTTTACCACAGGTGTCTAAAAGGAGGCAGATGACACTTTCAACATCCTGTCCATGAAAATCCTTAGCCAGACCCCACATTCATGAGGCGCCTCTCCTAGATCCCATATTTCCACCAGCATAGTTCTGGGAACTGTTCTGTGGCTATAGAACTCAAGTTCTCTTTCCTGCAGCTTCCAGTAGGATAGCCTCCACTGCGTTTCAGCCTGCACCAAACAGACTCCTCATCATTCCTCCAAACTTCTCCACTCTTCCACCAGACACAAAATCAATGCCACCTGTGGTGGCAGGACTCCACATGGCTCTGTTTTAGCTATAGACTTCTGCAGAACACATCACCCCAAATTTAACAGCTTCTCACAATTTCTTATTCATTTTTACAGCTCTGGGGGTTGACCACAAAGTTACTAGGCTTCAAGGTTACTAGTCTTCAAGAATGTTGCTGGCTTTGAGTTGGATATCTAGAAGATCTAAAATGGACTCATACAGATGGATGGAAATCAGTACTGGCTGCAGGCTGGGAGCCCAGTTGGGAGTTGGCTTAAGGCCTCCATTCTCCTCCAAGTGGGCTTCTCCACATGGCTGCTTATGTTCCTTCACAGCATGGCAGATGGATTCCAAGAAAACAGAGCCCAATGTGAAAGAACTTACCAGGCTTTCACTTGCATCACTCTTCCTAATGCTCCACTGGTCAAGGCTCATCACATGGCCAAGTCCAGAATCAGCATGTGAGGGGACGCCCAGGGTACAAGCTTAAAGCAAGCCAGAATACTGAAGGGGGTAGTCTTTCCATTCTCCAGGGGATCTCCCCAACTCAGGGATTGAACCCAGGTCTCCCACATTGCAGGCCGATTATTTACCAGTTAAGCCACAAGGGAAGCCCACAGTGTAAATGAACCCTCTACCACGGACTTTATCATTTAACCATTGCAGCACTACAAGGTAAATATTATTAGCCTCATTTATTGATGATGAACTAAAGCAATAGTTTAGAGAAGTTATATTAACTTACTTAAGTTCTCAGGGTTGTACTATTAGTAAATGCTGGAGCCAGCATTTAAACCTTCTATTCTATCTTCTCAATGAGTGATGGAAACCAAGGTTAATATTCCTCTTAGGGAGATACCATGATTCTGCAGTGGTATGCTGACCACATTTTTGACCATGACACCCCCTGCTTTACAAGAGGACTTCTCTGGTGTCTCAGATGTTAAAGCGTCTGTCTACAATGCAGGAGACCCAGGTTCAATCCCTGGATTGAGAAGACCCCTGGAGAAGGAAATGGCAATGCACTCCAGTACTATTGCCTGGAAAATCCCATGGACAGAGGAGCCTGGTAAGGCTACAGTCCATGGGGTCACAAAGAGTCGGACACGACTGAGTGACTTCACTTTCACTTTCCCCTGCTTTACAAAGGCCAGGTCAACACAAGACATGGTGTCTCAGCATCAATAGTCAATGGAATATCTCAGAACAGAATTAGGAACACATGTGACCCAGACATCCGAACAACCTCACTGGGATTTCTAATATATTTGTCAACTTTTTTCTAATTTACAGTTCCTAGAGCACTCCCAGATGACAGAGCAGTACCAAAACTTGAGAGATTTAGTGGATTACGCTACTTCAACCACCAAAATATATATATATATATATATTGGAGCCAACTTGTGGACTTCTGCTGGTTTCTTAGACTACTACATAACTGGTCTGAGTTGGAGTCCTAGGAGGTCAAATTGATGCAAAAACACAAGTACAGAAAATACAAGGACAGTAAAGTATAAAGGGTACTATCTCTTTTTCTGACAATCAAATTTACCAAAACCAGGTTTCTGCCTCTTTATAAATGAGGTTACTTCAGACATTGCTCGACTATAAATGCCACAATGACAGGAAGCATGGTGTCTCAGTCCCTGCTACATTGCTACATACTGAAAAGTGGTGGCCACACTGTCAGCGCTCAACACAGTGAATGGGTCATTGTGCGATCTAACTATGCCTGGAATTTCCTGCTGATTTAGAGTAACCTGTTCTAAACAAGGTGTGTGGTGTGTGAGCAAGGATGAGAGTGGAGGCTTGTAAGCCTCTCCCCCAGGCTCCTGCTGTGGGCTCTGACACCACTGCCCCCACTGGGGATTCACTTTTAAGTCTCAAACTTCTGGAAATTTTTGTGACATGAGGAAAGTTGCTTTGATACTGCCTGAGGAAATAGTTTCATTCTGTACATTTGAGTTACAAACAGAAGAGACTGAAGGAAATTTCTGTAACATGCAGCTCTGGGATTATTTCAGGATGCCCAAGTAGAGTGCACCATGGCTCTCTCTATTTCTGGGGTGGCAATCTTACATGTGGGCAGTTTACTAGGTGGAAGTGGCCTCCGCAAGCTTCAGTGCTTTTTGCTCCTGTTTTGCTCCAGCATGTCTTACATTAATTTTCTACTAGCTTCCTGAAAGTCAGATAAAGAAACTTGCACCTTTTGCCATGACACTATGATGGGTTTTATATCAAAGCAGCTAAACAATAGATATTAGGCACCCCCCCTAAAAAAAGAGAGAGAGAGACAGAGAGAGAAAGAAAGAAAACGAATATCACCAAAACTTAACAGATGGAGCAAAAGAATTTCTCAGAGGAAAGTTTATAACAATAAATGTGTACATTAAGAAAAAAGAAAGCTCTCAGATAAGCAACTTAATAAGGAACCAGAAAAAGAAGAACACACCAAGCCTAAAATTAATATAAGGAAAAGAACAGAATGGAAATAAATGAAATAGAAACTGAAAAAAATAAGATAAAATCAATGAAACTAATAAGCTCTGTTTTTTAAAAATATAAACAAATCTTTAGCTAGACTCATCAATAAAAAGAAAGGACTGAAATAAAATTCTAAATGAAGGAGAAGACATTAGAAATGATAGGATACAATAACAAAGGATTGTTAGAGACTTCGATGAACAATTATATACCAAAAAATCAGATAACCTAGCAGATACAGACAAATTCCACTTTGTTGTCATATATCCAAAAGTTCCTCAAATACCTAAAACACTCTTTCTTACTGTAGGCTTCCTGGAGACACTATATAAGGTGATCATTATGTGACTTAGGTCTCTTTTACATTTCTTTCACATTAGAACATTCCCCTTCTTTTCCCATGTCATTGAGTAGCTTGAAAAAACTGGGCTCAGAATCCTCACACTCTGAATAAGTTACGAAGCCATGTCTTAAGCTGTGAACCACCCCCTGGCCAGCTAGGATTTCCAGAGGTGTATCATTTGATATTGTGGACAATCTGCATTGTCTCACTTAATGAAACTGGTGTGTGTATCATCTGTGCCCACACCACCCTACTCCTCCGCTGAATCCACTTAGAACTCCAAGCAATAGCTTTCTTCTCTAGGAGGTCCCTAATGGATTTCCAAGGAGAGCTGAAAAGGAGAGTAGTGTTTCCACAATCCAGAGAAACAGAACCCTGGGGCTGTGTAGGCACTCTGCTGGGAAAGAACACAAGTTGATTGTCTCAGGAAAATAAGCAGCCAACAGTATCTGTGTTCTGGAAGAGGAAGATCCTATCACAAACACATGTAGAGTACTTGTTGAGGCTCAGCAGCAGAGCTGCCGCATCAGGCTAGGGGGCTTAGGTGGATTTGTATGTGAACCCAAGTCGCTCCTTTCTTTGTATGTACATGCAGCCTGCACCAGCAGGTTAGAAACAATAATATGGATGAAGCTCCCACAGGTCGGAGCACCTGGGAGCCAGCACCTTGCTCTGGATGCTAGAGCTCCTGGACATGAGGATTGATGAGCTGGACAGGGGCCTCTTCTACACAGCAGCCCAGCAGCACTGGCAGCTCGTCCTGGCTACATCTTGCATGGCTGCTTCAAGGTTCTGAACTTCAAGGCGAGAACTCATGCCTTCTGAGTTCCCACTCACCTGGGCTACTTTCAGGGTCCAGTTTCCTCCCAATAATCCAGGGGAGCCTGATAGGATCCCCTGGAGGAATCAGAAATGAAAAACTCTAAGATACTCCTTTCGATGAACTAAGAGAGCAGCTCAAATGCAAACATGCACGTGCTTCAGTCTGGATGAACACACGCTGGCTGGCTGTCAGCTTTGAGCCAGGCTTGGTGCTCGGCACTGGGGCACATGGAGAATCTTCCAGAATACCCCAGACTGGAATATCCCACTCTTTCCAAAGCTGTCAGTCTGGGCACAGTTGTGTTCTATCCATCCCTGATCTTTTTTTTTTTTTTTTCAAGTATTTTCAGAATGGATTCCAACTTAAAATTTTCTTCTATAGTTTATATTATGTTGCTACTGTCTTATACTATAAATAGATATCAAATCATACTAATAAAATACCATTAGCATCTTTGAAGGCTTTCCAGGTGGCAGAATGGTAAACAATCTGCCTGCCAATGCAGGAGATGTAGGAGAGCTCAGGAAGATGCCCTGGAGGAGGCAATGGGCACTGAGTCCAGTATTTTTGCCTGGTAAAGCCCATGGACAGAGGAACCTGGCAGGCCAGTCCATGGGATCACAGAGAGTTGGAGAAAACTTAGCAAATGAGCATGCACACAAGTATCTTTGGCACAGGACATTACAACACTTCACAAACACTGGCCACGAATAGTAAATTAGTCTGTGAATTGATTCCAAATTCACAGGTGGATAGTAGTAGGTGGGTGTTTAGAGTCAAGAGATATCAGAAAAAATTCTGACTTAGCATTAATAATTTGCATTATGATCTCAGGCAAGCCCCTCCACCTCCCTGGAGCCCTGTGTCCTCTCTGTAATGCAGCACTGGCAGCTAAAAATAAAATGATCCTCAGTATTTGAAACTCTGGGAAATGTGACTTTTATTCATCCTAATAGAAGCAGAAGCATTATTTATATGTAGACACCAAGGGTCTGGATGCTGTTTCTCCTGTACAGCAAAGTTTCACAGAAATAGATTTTCCTGCCCATGCAAGGGGATGTCATTTACACTGGTCTCTTTCACCCTTCCCTGTTGTACAATCTACACACGTTGGTCACTGACAGTGAGCCTGACTACTCAGCAAGTTGAGTTGTGCTCAGAAGGAAACAGCTGGAGCCAATCCACGAGGACAGGTAGAATAAGTCCAGGTTGCTGAACTCCTGGCCATCTGCACACTTTAACTTCCAGGTGGTCTTGGAGAGTAACCTTCGGCTGTTTATAAAGCCATAGTCCTTTCTTTAGTAAATTATGCCCTGTGTGTGCTAAGTGAACTAAAATTATTCACTGTATATCTGACTTACAAATCGACTCCTTTAACTTCTAGGGAATCAATTACTCTGTCGTTCAGTTGTTGTTTAGTTGCTAAAGTTGTGTCTGAATTTTTTGTGACCCTGAATCCCAACTAACTTTAAAACGTTTTAAGGGCTCAGCCTCAAATGAAATGCCTCACAATGAAGAATAAAAATATTCTTCTTTATATAAAATAATTAGCTAAAAAATAATTAGCTCCATAATAGGAGTAATTATTTTTTAAACTGTATGTCTGAATGCACTTAAAAAAAAAAAAAAGTATCCTCAAAAGTTTTCCACAAAATGACACAAAAGCATAGGTGAAGTCAACTTAGCCAGAAATAACTATTAATTTGGGCACTTTGAGGTAAGTTGAAACAGGTTTAGTATTCTCTTGGTTTCTAAAAGTCAGTGTCTTTGATTAAAAATAAAGGTAAAGTTAGATGACTGGTATTTTGACATCTACCCAAGTTTTATTTCCGGTACAGCTATCCAGACTAAAACACCACTTGTGGCAAAACTTGCCCATTTTTATGTAAATGTTTGTTTATACTCAGCTTTCTTAGCGCCACACCATCATGTCCTGTTCTAAATAATCTTGTCCCCCCCAAAAAATAATAATAATAACCTTGTCCCATGGTACGTGGAAGTACACATATGTATTCATTTCCCTGGCTGTAAGTCCTTTCAAAATGTCTGGCAGAGAACCTGGATGAAGTGTGAATGCCCCAGACAGTGGCCATTGGACAAGGACCACATGCTAACACCCACCACTATCTCCAGGGTTACATGACCAGCAAGGTTTGAGTGGGCCACCCCAGGCTCGAAAGATTCCAGTTGGTTTTCTTTGACCTTGGACTTGGGTTCAGTGATGTCGTGCATAAGGCGAAGAGACTGAAAACAGGTGACCTGCTTCCAAATACTAACTCCATCATTTCTTGCTGTGTTATCACAGGTAAACCATTTAAATCCTCTGAGCTCCAATTTCTTCCTTCTACCTACCTACCTATCCATTCATCCATCCATCCATCTTCTAAGTTCATCTATCACAGCAGGTTGTGGTAAAGAGGAAAAGAGGAAGTATAAAGAGGGAGTCACTTTGAAAACTGCAAATGCACAAATTAATAGCAATCATTCAGATGATGATAGATGAACAAGAGCTTAGAGCCTAGGCCTAAACCTGGGCTTTCTATTGTCTGAGGGTTTCTGGGATTTGAGGCAAGAGTGAGGCATGGAATGTGAGCCAGGGGATGATGACTCCCCGGATAGTTCCATGAGGTGGTCCCAGGGCCACATCAACATGATTGTCATTCAGTGTTAAAGAAATAAGTGCCACGTGTGGGAGGAGGAGTGTAGTGGTAACGTGGGACATTAAGTTGGAGCTGAGAACCTGTTAGACCTGGATCCTGCACTAGAAGGAGGGCAGTGGGAGGAAGTGTGGAAAGAGCCTGAACCAGACCAAATGGAGCCATTTCTGGACCCCTGTTTTTTCATTCTCCTTATGTGCTGTTGGATATAGAGACCTTCAATTTCCTGCTTAGTTACCCCTTAAAATAATTCTTTAAACTATATGTCTTCTCAAAGTATTCATTTGTGCATATTTCAAAATGCATATTAATACTATCTTAACAACAACAAAAAAAACCCTATATGACATTTCACACCTGTTTAACATCTAAAACATTTCTTCATCAATCTAAATAGTTGCAAAGGATATAATCTCTGCTGAAACAGAAGTAGGAAACGTTTAAAAGTAAAATCCTAATATGATTTCTTCACTGTTTCCAGGACAATCTAATGCCACAGCAATTTGAGATCCACCTTAATTTGTTTTAGTATACACCTACAAGCTTTTCTTTAGTAGGCAAAAGTTATTTCATTTACTCCTTAAAGTTGTATTTCCACTATACTTCTTTCACATAATTTTATATTAATGTGATACATTTTATACCTAAAATCCTTTCATTGATCACTCATATTTATCTGCAGCAAAAGTATATATATAACTTGAACTTAATTTTGTACATTTTAATTTGAAGGTAATGTTTAAATCCTGTAGCCAAGTAGCTATAGATATTAAAGAAATAATTCTAGACAGAACTATCATTATAAGTACAATTAATATGTGATTTATCACAACAGGATTTCATAAATAATTATTATATATAAAAAGTACAATATTATTGGAAAAAAACAGTTTTCATCAGACTTGCTAAATTAAGATGCACCTATTTCCTAAAATAGATGGCAATCCTCACCAACATTTTACAATTATTGTTGTCACAGTTATTGTACACTCTATGAAACATTTTTCTTGAAAACGAAAGGAACTTTATCATAGTAATGTCTGTTACTGATCTCCCTCTGATAGGGTGATCTATCATGAAAATGATTTTTAATGATCTAACTTTTGACAGAGCTCAACTCGGTCTTCCCTCAAATTTCATGAAAGCAAAGTATTAGAAATCATCTGAGATGGAAAATGATTCAATACTAAATCAACAGACTTTCCTTTCTCAAAAAACACTATTTTGTCTGGCACCTAAATGATTTGTGGGTCCTGGAGAAACTCATCATAGTAAGCAGAGGGAGAGAGGCAGGTCTCACCTTTATAGAGAGGTCTTTGTAGAAAGCAAGACCCTCTGCTCACATGGGACCACTCACTGCTGCTCAGCTCTCAGCAGAGCAACCTTTGGAAAGGGTGCACAGGCAGGCTGTGGATCTTCATTTTTTTTTTTTTAATCCACGTATTGATGTAACCTTAGCCAGCATTCACATACCACCAAGCATGTGGGGGTCCAGTTGTGAAGGCTACCCCTTTGGACTGTCTGGGAGCTGACTCCCACTGACCTGGGAGCTGAGTCTCAGCAGAGCTGGCAACCCTGGACAGTGGGAGATTCCCTGACTTCTCCAGCTGGCATTCTCCAAACTGGGTTGGGATGGGGGTACAGGGGGGCATTAGTGCACGTTGAAATGTGAGTGATTCCCAGTGAAGACAGAATCCCAGTTGAAAAATATTTGGGAAAAGCTCCCTTTTTTTCCCCCTCTTAGAGATTTGAAATCAAACCAGAATATTAAAGGCTAAAAAAGCTGTTTAACTTTCTTTAGTGTAGATTTTTTAAAATCAGTTTTCTCCCCCACCCCAATCTTTTCTCCCAAAGAACACACAGTTATACAGAAAGAGACTTTAAATCATCTGTTCTGATCCCCAGAGCACCAGACTGAGTCTCCTATGAGATCTATGTAGTCTGACCTGTTTGTGACAGCTACAGGCCTCTCTAGTTTCCAGGGGACCTGAGATTGGTTGGTTTTCAAGGGCTGTTAACCTGCTGGGGCAGTGTTACCCTCTGCCCCAGTCTTCCTACTGATGTTACCCATTTTTAGATGGATGTTCTGGTACAACAGGAAGGTTTCTGAGCTACTGATATAGGGGCAGCACCCACTGCAGCCATGAACTTGAAGCCTTATGATCAGCTCTCAAATAACCACCAGTGGAGGGTCAGTTTGGGGCCTCCCCAGCTGTCTTTCTGTGCCCCATGGTCCATGATGGTGTGGGCCAAGTCAAGAGACAAGTATAATCAGATGCAGAGTACGATTAAACTCAAACATATATGAGTGGAATGTGTGTGTGAGAAAGAGACTGTGTCTCATCATATGACTGTCTTTATTACATCCGGAGCCACGTGGATTGTAATCATCTGGTTTGAATTGTCCATCTTTTCATTGCCAAGCATGAAGAGTTCGCTGCATTACCATGATGAAGGTAAGAATATACAGTTCAAGTACCCGCTGGGGAGAGACGTCCCTGACGCTGTTCACTACATGGGAAAGAGGGCTGGGTCACCTGACTTCAGTCACATTTTGGAACTTCGCAGGCATTTGATCTAAGACACCACTACTGACAATACACAAGAGCAAGTCCCTGCTATCCTTTCCTCCTGGAAGACCCCAGGACTTCAAGTTAGAAATCAGTCAATATGCGATGCACCAGTGCTGAACATTTTGGTTAGCATGGAGATATAATCAGACTCTCCACTCTGACAGCAGCTCAGAACTCAGACAAACCCGTCATACCTGCTGGGAACAAGGTTGAAGAGTGAGCTAGTGGAGCATCTCTGTTCTTGGAACACAGGAACTGTGAAGCGTTTCTGCCTGTACCTTCGTTCTGCACACAGTCTTCACTCTACACAGAACAAGACAGCTGATGAGAACCAGAGGCCAACCACATGGATGACCGGTCTAGCCTCAAATAGAACTGGATTGGCCCTTGGAAAGCCTCTGCTCTCAACTGTGGGGCTGCAAAATAACCAATGATTTTTTAAAAAGCTTCTGCTAACCGAGGAGAACAGAACTCAAAACAGCTGTAAGGAATGAGTTAAGGCATCAAAACCAGTCTTTCATCTTAAAACCACTGGAGATTTCCTGGGAAATTATCCTCCGAAACTCCCTTTTATGGAAAGACAAGGGGAGGAGAAATCAAACTGTTCGCCTACAGGGAAAGGAGTACGTCAAGGCTGTATATTGTCACCCTGCTTATTTAACTTATATGCAGAGTACATCATGAGAAATGCTGGGTTGGATGAAGCACAAGTTGGAATAAACATTGCTGGGAGAAATATCAATAACCTCATTTATGCAGATGACACCACCCTTATGGCAGAAAGCGAAGAAGTAAAGAGCCTCTTGAGGAAACTGAAAAGAGGAGAGTGAAAAAGTTGGCTTAAACACAACGTTCAGAAAACTAAAATCATGGCATCTGGTCCCATCCCTTCATGTCAAATAGGTGGGGAGACAGTGGAAACAGTGGCTGACTTTATTTTTTGGAGCTCCAAAATCACTGCAGATGGTGATTGCAGCCATGAAATCAAAAGATGCTTTCTCCTTGAAAGAAAAGTTATGATCAACCTAGAGAGCCTATTAAAAAGCAGAGACATTACTTTGCCAACAAAGGTCTGTCTAGTCAAAGCTATGGTATTTCCAGTAGTCATGTATGGATGTGAGAGTTGAACTATAAAGAAAGCTGAGTGCCAAAGAATTGATGCTTTTGAACTGTAGTATTGGAGAAGACTCTTGAAAGTCCCTTGGACTGCATGGAGATCAAACCAGTCCATCCTAAAGGAAATCAGTCCTGAATATTCATTGGAAGTACTGATACTGAAGCTGAAACCCCAATACTTTGGCCACCTGATGTGAAGAAGTGACTCATTGGAAAAGACCCTGATGCTGATAAAGATTGAAGGCGGGAGGAGAAGGGGGCAATAGAGGATGAAGTGGTTGGATGGCACGACTCAATGGACATGAATTTGAGTAAACTCCGGGAGTTGCTGATGGACAGTAGGCCTGGTGTGCTGCAATCCATGGGGTCGCAAAGAGCTGGACACAGCTGAACAACTGAACTGAAGGGGGAGATCTCTCAGCACTTCATGTCATGTGTTCGAGACATTAAGGTTCAGAGAAACCTGACAGTAAAGTACCAGGGAATAAACACCACACATGGAGGCCACAAGCAGGATACTCTACATGAACGGTGAAAATTCCTGGACAAAATCAGCTCAAATATTTTGTTTTCAATGCTTTGAAAGAGGGCTGGGCAAGAAGATCTGGGTAAAGAAAACAAAGTAACTAGATTAAAATGTCTTTCATGTAACAAAATAGGCAAAATATAGCTAAAAATAATATGTCTAAGCATAAGTCTTGAGGAATATAGTTCTCTTTATTAAACAAGAAGTAACTTTTAATTAGACTAATCTTCCTCCTTTGGCTTCAAATAGTCTTGAAGCTGGTCTTAAGATGCTAATTGTCTATACCCTTCATGTATCTTATGATCATAATTTTAACTTTTTAAAGCATCAAGCAGGATATATATATACAATACTATATATATATATATAGA
>NW_011476154.1:0-1608 GCF_000754665.1 Bison bison bison | reverse complement strand
TCCCTAGAACCACTCTGAATAGACCGTTTCCTGCTGTCAAAATAACTGTACTAACGAAAAGCAATCTACAGATGCGATGCAATTTGTATCGAATTACAAATGGTGTTTCTCATAGAACTAGAACAAAACATTTTACAGTCTGTATGGAAATACAAAACACCCTGAAGAGCCAAAACAATCTTGAGAAAGAAGAGCAGGAGCTGATAGGATCAGGCTCCCGGACTTCAGATTATACCACAAGCTATAGTAATCAAAACACTGGTACTGCCACAAAAATCAAAATATATTGCATAGATCAATGGGATAGGATAGGAAGTCCAGAGAGAAACCCACACACCTGTGGTCAATTAATCTAGGACAAAGGAAGCAGGACTATACAATGGAGAAAAGACAGCCTCCTCAATAAGCAGTACTGAGAAAACTGGACAGATACATGTATAAGAATGAAATCAGAACACTCCCTAACACCATCCACAAAAATAAACTCAAAATGGATTAAAGACCAAAATATAAAGATAGACATTATAAAACTCTTAAATGAGAATATAGGCAGAACACTCTCTGCCACAAATTATAGCAATATCTTTTTTGACCCACCTCTTAAGACTAACGAAAATAAAAACAAAAATAAGCACATGGGACCTAATTAAACTTACAAGCTTTTGTACAGCATTGGATACCATAAACAAGACAGAAAACAACCCAAAGATTGGGGAACAATATTTGCAAATGATGCAACGACAGGAGATTAATCTCCAAAATATTCAAGCTTTCCAGGAGTCATGTACACATGAGCGAGTTGGACCATAAAGAAGGCTGAGCACTGAAGAACTGATGCTTTCAAACTGTGGTGCTGGAGAATACTCTTGAGAGTCCCTTGGACAGCAAGGAGAACAAACCTGTCAATCTTAAAAGAAATCAACCCTGAATATGTTAGAAAAACTGATGCTGAAGCTCCAATACCTCAGCCATCTGATGCAAAGAATCAACTGATTGTAAAAGACCCTGATGCTGTGAAAGACTGAGGACCGGAATGAAGGGGGTGACAGAGGATGAGATGATTAGATGGCATGTTCTATTCAATGGACGTGAGTTTAAGCAAATTCCGGGAGATGGTGAAGGACAGGGAAGCAAGTCATGTTGCAGTCGATGGGGTCACAAAGAGTTGGACACGACTGAGAAATGAAACAATAACACTCAGAGATTCACAAAGAAATGTGACTGTAAGGGGTGACTACAACCGGGGGTTGATATCAGTCAGTTCAGTTAAGTAGCTCAGTAGTGTCCGACTCTTTGTGACCATATGGACTGTGGCACACCAGGCTTCCCTGTCCATCACCAACTCCCGGAACTTTTTCAAACTCATGTCCATCAAGTCAGTGATGCCATCTAACCATCTCATCTCTGTAATCCCCTTTTTCTCCAGCCTTCAATCTTTCCCAGCATCAGGGTCTTTTCCAGTTAGTCAGTTCTTCAAATCAGATGGCCAAAGTACTGGAGTTTCAACTTCAGCATCAGTCCTTCCAATGAATATTCAGGACTGATTTCCTTTAGGATTGATTTGTTGGATCTCTTTGCAGTCCAAGGACTCTCAAGAGTCCTCTCCAA
>NW_011476153.1:8314-10928 GCF_000754665.1 Bison bison bison | reverse complement strand
GAAGATTTATTAATTAAAAGGAGAAGAATTTCAGACCAGTCAGCACACTGAAGGATGACATAGAAGGTACTGAAGGAATCACAAAATGAGTGGCTGATGGCAGCTAAGGTGTGGGGCCGGTTGCTGTTCTTGTCGCCCAGCTGTCAGCACCATCTTTCTTCTCGTTCTGTGCATCCTTGAAGTATCTCTCGAGCCTGCTGTTTTCACTGGTCTCTGTTCACTTTGGCCATTGACTGAGCAAGTACAGATGAAATCAAAGTCACAAGTTCATTTCCCGTGTGAACCTGCAAACACTTCATCATACAGGGCGACAGTATCCCAAGGCCAAGTCTGGCTAGCCAGCTCTCAGAGATGGCTATTGGTCATGTGGACAAGCAGGGGGGTGGTGATGGATCATGGAAACCTGCATCTAACTTTTGTGAGACAACTCAAAATGCCCGTGTCCAGAGGGCTGTGTGTTCTGTTCTTAAGGGTTGTCGTCTGAAACAGAGGTGTGCTATGCATAACATTAGCTACCCAAGGAATTAGTATAAAACGTAGCCATGTCACAGTATTTTTTAAAACAGATTCATAGTAAGCTGTTCAAGGAAATGATTGATGAGCCCAATTGATCTACATTCTGTCCTACAAGGTATTAATATCTTTTGGCTATTTTGATCAAATTGCTGAACAGGATCTGGCTTCTCTGCAAGTGCATCGGGAGACAACATTGGATGCGTGAATGAAATCTAAATATTTCCACACCAGTGCATTCCCTTATCTGTACAGGAACCTGCATCAAAGAAAGCCATTAGACTAGTACAGAGCTTTCTGTATCTCTGCTCTTGGTGGCTTATCAAACACAGGATTCTTGATTGCGGTTACTCTTAAACCCAAGTATATGGTAACAGTACCCTGTTTATATCTCCTCTGTCTTGATCCTGCTAAGGTATTAAATTTATGTTTGTCTTTTCCAGCCTGAGTCACCTCTCATCACTCATTTTTCAAAACCTTTATTCAGGGATTGAGAAATTCGTGGTTTGGAGCCTGATAGTCCTTGTCCTAGAGGTCACAATGCCTGCAAACATGACTGATTCCCTTGAATCATTAGCTGGATATTTTATTCCTCAGGATTTTTAAGGAAGAGGAAGAGAATATTTTCTGAGCACTAACAGTGTGCTGTGGTTTACTAGGCATTTTCACATACAGTGTCTGAGTTAATCCTCACTAATAACCAAATAGGTATAATTACCCCCAATGTTACAAATGAGAAAGCTGTGGCTTTGAGAACTTAAACGACCAAATCATAATTTGATTACTGGTCAGTTGGATTTCAAAACCTGCGATTTTCCCATTGGACACACTGACTCCCAAGAATAGCAGGAATTTTTTAGGCTGAACCTCATAGCACAACAATCAGCTGGGCTCCACTCAGCTCCTGCCTTTCTCCTGTAACTAAACTCCATTCCACTTTGCTTGTATTACCTTGGCAAAATCAGGCATTTGCAGCAAGGCCATAAAATTAAGCTTTGAACCACTAATAAGGAGACCATTGATTTGAGCCTGCTTTCGATTTTGCCCTCAAACCCAGTTACTCTTTGTGTTTTACCTCATTCCCAGTAACTCATAACCCAGTCCAAGCTGGCGTAACTGGTACTTGCTGGGTGCTCAGCCTTTCAAGGCATATTGGACTCCATCATCCACTTGAGAGCCAGAAAGTTCTTCAGTTGTAGGAACATAAAGGTTACTATGGCAAAGGCAAGCACGGCCCTCCTCTAGGTCAGAGTAGCAAGCAGAACAACTTGCAAAATGATCTACCAGAGGAGTCTTGATGTGACCGCTAACTTCAGAACAACTGAGGAGAGCAAGCTGGGGGTTAATTTAAGACTGAAGGGGAATGAAAACCCAAGTGCGAAGCATCCTTCTGAGAGGCCAATTCCATCCAGGTTCTGAGCATCATAGTTTGAGATTGGAATGAAAATTGTCAGAGGCCTCTTAGAGTTAGGCATTACACATTAGGTTCAGATGTATCCCCAAGTCATCATTTTTAGAGATATCGAGGGGTTAACCTTCCAAGGTTGTTTGGCACCAAGTCCCAGACAAATCAATCTGTACTGTTTTGGTTTCTTCCTTTCCCATTTTTGTTGTCCACTTGGCAGCTTTCTAGAGAAATAAATCTAGTTTAGAGCCTTAGGCGGCAAACTTCCGAGGAATGTATTGTGGAGACTAGGAGGTTGGATAAAGGGTTATAGGAAACTCAAGATGGCTGAACATGGCTCCTAGATTTCTTCCCCACTATGCTTTTATAGTTTCTGCTGCCAGGGTTGCCCAGAGGGACCCTGAGCATAATTCCCAGTTGCCAACTGTCATTTTCTGTACCCACAAGAGAGCAGGATGAGGCTAGTCTCCTGGGCCATTTTGGAGGCATCCTCTTATGCAACCGAATTTCTTAGGGAAATGCAAATTTGGGAGTAAATGGCAGAAGGTCAAGCTTTGAGGAGCAAAGTGGGCCCAGT
The DNA here is from genome assembly GCF_000754665.1 of Bison bison bison. NCBI lineage: Eukaryota > Metazoa > Chordata > Mammalia > Artiodactyla > Bovidae > Bison > Bison bison. The sequence goes on along the minus strand of NW_011476153.1, from coordinate 8,433 downwards.
GTGGAGAGCTTGGCAGTGCCGTGTTTTTGTACCTGCCCCTTTCTTCCCTTTAAGTGTCTTGGAATCTGTGGTTCAGCATCATCACCAGCAAGAAGCTACAAGTGACATAAGAGGCCAAC
>NW_011476153.1:6252-6803 GCF_000754665.1 Bison bison bison | reverse complement strand
CAAGCTCTGAGTGGGACATGGTGGTGATGTAACGCACACTTTCCCTGCGCCCCTCTGGACCCCCATCCCTGGCCGAGAGAAGAAGAAGGCATGCGGCGAGCCACTTCTTCATAGCCAGGGCCATCTGGGAGAACTGTTGCCGCACCTCCTTCTGCCAATAGGCATAGATGAGTGGGTTGAGCAGGGAGTTGCCCACACCAAGCAGCCACAGGTACTGCTCCAGCACCAGGTAGAGGTGGCACTCCTGGCAGGCCACCTGCACAATGCTCGTGATAAGGAATGGGGACCAGGACAGAGTGAAGCTGCCAATGAGAATGGCCACCGTGCGCACAGCTTTGAAGTCACTGGGGGTCCGTGGGGGCCGGTGAGCCCTGGCCAGGGCTCCCGCATGCTCCGTGTTGCGGATCTGCTGGCTGTGCGTGGAGGCAATCTTGAGTATGTCACAGTAGAAAAAGACAAAGAGCAGTAGGGCTGGAAAGAAGCCGACGCAGGAGAGGGTCAGCACGAAGCGCGGGTGAAACACAGCGAAGAAGCTGCAGGACCCCTTGTAG
>NW_011476153.1:3426-6152 GCF_000754665.1 Bison bison bison | reverse complement strand
TGTCTTTGGGATCCTGCTGGTCATGGAGAATCACTCCCTCTCTGGTTTTCAGTCCTCAGCCTCTTGCCTCTCCAGTGATCTGAAGGCAGCAACCCCAGCGCAGATGTATCCCTCGGCCCTGAGCTAGTCCCTCCTCCAACAACCAAGTTACTAGACAACTCCCAAGTACCTGCCTCCTGTTGTCTCGCCAGGCTTTCTCCCTTCACTAATGTTTCAAGGACTTTGTTTGGAGAGACCAGGGCATTCATCAGGTCTCCTGTCTCCCAGAGGATATAATTGACTCTAATCATACATTTTTTCCTCCATAACTTGATCTTAAATGTCTACTTCTTTTCTTCCTAAAACTCAAATACTAGCTTGACAACTAATCTCAGCTGAATTAAGCATTTTCTGGATAACGAATTCTCAGTTACTATTATGACTGCTTTTAATCAAGCAAGATGACCATAATCCATTGAAGTGGGAAGTGGGGCAGGCAAGCTATTTTAGGGTCCAGCATACTTTCAGGAGAGTTATACACATGTTGGTGGTTTCTTATCTTTCATTTCCTAACACCTCAGATTCTAATTCTTTCAAATAGGGTGTGCTGGTCCCCTATTTCTTGTCCCTCAAAGCTTGATTAGTTGGTGATTCAGAAAGGCCAGAGAAGCAAAAGAGAATTGTTACTAGCTGTCATTCAGTTTAGAAGAGAGCCTGCTCCCTATTGAAAGCTGCTGTCTGTTGGGTATACTCATTGAAAAAATTTCTGCCTTATGTTGGACCCTGTCTCTGGTCAAGAGTTGTGGCTGCCAGCCTTGTACTTTCTTCTTTTTGGCTGCGCCAAGCGGCATGTGGGATCTTAAGTTCCCTGACTAGGGATTGAACCTGTGCCCCCTTCAGTGGAAGTGTGGAGTCCTAACCATCAGACTGCCAGGAAAGTGCCTGCCTTGTACTTTCTTGATCCTGTGACCTTGCCTTTCTTTTTAAAGAATTTTATTTTATTGAAGTATAGCTGATTTACAATATTGTGTTAATTTCTGCTGTACAGCAAATTGATTCATTTTACATATATATATACACATTCTTTTTCATGTTCTTTTCCATTATGGTTTATCATAGGATGTTGAATCTAGTTCCCTGTGCTATACAGTAGGACCCTGTTGTTTATCCATCCTACATATAATAGTTTGCACTTACTAATCCCAAACTCCCAATCCCTCCCTCCTCCTCCCCCCTCCCTGTTAGCAACCACAAGTATGTTTTCTGTGTCTGTGAGTCTGTTTCTGGCTCATTTGTGTCATATTTTAGATTCCACATATAAGGGATATCATATGATATTTGTGTGTCTCTTTCTGACTTACTTCACTTGGTATGATAATCTTTAGGTCCGTCTATGTTGCTGCAAATGGCACAGTTTCATTCCATTTTATGGTTGAATAATATTCCATTGTCTATATATGCCACATCTTCTTTATCCATTCATCTGCTGATGGGCATTTAGGTTGTTTCCATGTCTTGGCTATTGTAAATAGTGCTGCGATGAACATTGGGGTCCATGTATCTTTTTGAATTATAGTTTTCTCTAGATATATGCCCAGAAGTGGGATTGCAGGATCACATTAGCCTTGTTTTTCTTGATCCTATTGACTTGAGCTATCTCTGGGACAGGAGGCGAGGTGAGCTGTACTCTGGAAAGTGTCTGCGCTAATGTTTGGTTGTGGAATTTTCCATTTTCCAGTGATAGAGTTAGACCAAAGGACAGCAGTGTTGCTGAGGTAGGTGAGATGGGGCCAGGGAGAGTGGCTGTGTAGCTCATTCTTATTTTAGATTGTATATCCATTTACTCAGGTACATTAGAACTAACCTTTTGCATGCTACTCTCATCTTGGATACCAAGAAGAGAGGGGTGGGGAGAAGAGTGATTAGAAGCTTATTTACTCAATTCGGGTCAGAGCACAAATGGGAAAGGTTAGTGTTTTAAGTGAGAGCATGGAAAGCAGGGTGCAGAGTTGGAAGCAAATATTATATTCCAGGATGTTTTGACAGTCTGAGAGGGCCTTTGGCAGATGTCTCTCTTACAAGGATCAGAAAACCTGTGGGGTGGTATTCCGGTTGCCAACCTGAACAGTTCTTATTCTTTGGTACATCCATTGGGAGGCTGGTTTCAGTTGCTTAGCACTTGGTTTAATTTTATACCTGGATCTAAGGCATGCTTTTGTTTCCCCAGCCCCTTGACTCTATGTGTGGAGTCAAGATGGCTGTTTCAAGGCCATGCTAAAATTCAAGAGTGCATCAGAGTCCCCTGGAGGGCTGGTTAACACCCAGATTTTTGAGGCTCACTGCCAGAGTTTCGGATTCATTAGTTCTGAGGCGTTCCCAAGAATCTGCATTTCTAACAAGCTCCCAGGTGATGCTTATGCTCCTCTAATGAAATGCTCCAGGGAAATGGTTCTTAACTTTAACTGTGCAGTAGAAACATTTGTTGATTCCCAAAGTACTGACATTTGGGTCACACACCAAGGGATTCTTATGTCCTTAGTCTGAGATGTGACTTCTGCATCTGGAATTTTAAAAGATCCACAAGTGATTCTAATATGCAGCCAGGGGTGGGGACCACTGTCCAATGGCAAAAGCACAGGCTCTGAATTCAGGACACTTGGGGGCTACCCCTACATCAATTCCTGTGCTTTTGTGTGGACAAATGACTTCACTTCTCTGACTTAGCTTTGGCTTCCTCATGTGTGACA
>NW_011476153.1:1612-1818 GCF_000754665.1 Bison bison bison | reverse complement strand
GAATGAAGGAAAAGGGCTTCCCTGGTGGCTCAGATGGTAAAGAATCTGCCTGCAATGTGGGACACCTGGGTTTGATCACAATGTGGGAGACCTGAGTTCGATCCCTGGGTTGGGAATATCTCCTGGAGGAGGGCATGGCAACCCACTCCAATAGTCTTTCCTGGAGAATCCCCATGGACAGAGGAGCCTAGCGGGCTCCAGTCCAT
>NW_011476153.1:0-1512 GCF_000754665.1 Bison bison bison | reverse complement strand
AGGGATCTAACCCGGGTCTCCTGCATTGCAGTCAGATTCTTTATTGTTTGAGCCACTAGGGAAGCCTTGTCTTCTAGTCTCTTGTGCATCAAAGGTTGAAACAGATCAGGAACATTGGTATGACCTGACAACTTTGTAAAAATGCAAATCTTTTGCCTTTGGTAGTTCTTCTGCTGGTTCCTCTGCTTGAGATGCTCTTGCCCATTCCCTGTCTTCCATCTACAAGGTGACTACCTTCAAGGTCCAGTTCAACTGTTACCTGCCTTTCTGTAGTACACAACAATCTGCTTTCCATCCCCAGCTTCCTCTGACCCCAAGCAGTCAGAATGAATTGATGCCTTATATAGTTCCAATAGCATTTCACTCATGTCTTCACTGCAACACTCATCCTTTTGTATATTTATTCACATATGTATGTGTCTGGCAACACTGTGAGATGGAATCATGTAGTTTTGTTCACTGTAGTATCCCCCGCATCTAGACCAGTACCTTAACACTAACAGACACAGGATATGATTTATGTTGGTGTTAGACGTGTTCTTATTTTTTTTTTTAGTGTAAAAAGATACCAGCATGGAATATCATCTCCTTTGCTATCACCCTGAGGCAAACCACCATCATCTCTTGCCTGAATTATTGTGGAGCTTCCCAACTTGTCTTCCTGCTTCTATCCTAGGCATTTCCACGCATCCTCCCCACCCCTGACTTCCCCACCCTTGGCCACCTCCAGTCTGCGGCCAAGGTGATCCTGCTAAAATGTAAGTCAGACTAATATCCTTTGGTGTCTTCTCACCTCACATTGAGTAAAATCCAAAGTTGCCACCCAATATGTTCATACCTGATCTGCTCCCCTGACCCCCATTTATCCTGTGCATAGAGGCTAAAGATACAGACTTTGGAGCCACACTATCCTGGTTCCCCCATTTATCAGTTATGTGACCTAGGGCAGGTGACTTGACCTCTCTGTGCCTCAGTTTCCTCATCAGCAAAATGGGGACAATAGTATCTCCTTCATAGGGTTGCTGTGAGAAGTAAATGAATTAATATGTATAAAGTACCTATAAAAGTGTCTAGCATGTGGTGGGTACTAAATCAGATTTGTTAAATGACAAAAATCTGTCATCCCCTTGCCTGCTCCTCTCCAGCCAGTCTGGCATGCTTGTTTCTAAAACACACTCCTGTCTCAGGACCTTTGCACGTACTGTTCCTGCTGCCTACAGCACTCTTCTCCCAGATATCTCCAAGTGTTGCTCCTCATCTTCTTGTAGATCTCTGCCTTCATGTCATTTACTGGGGAAGGGGCTTCTTTGACTGACACCGTTTATAAAATAGCAACACTCTCCTGCTCTCTGTCACCAATGCTGCTTTATTTTTCCTGCATAGTATTTATCAAGATTGGATGTATTTTCATGTAATTTTCCTTCTTCTCAATAAGAGTGTAAACTCCATAAGGACAGGAATTCCACTTCCTTTGATTGCTGTTATATCTCCAGCACTTATACCAGTGTCTAG
>NW_011476152.1:62126-62438 GCF_000754665.1 Bison bison bison | reverse complement strand
AAAAGCATCAATTCTTTGGCGCTCAACTTTCTTCACAGTCCAACTCTCCCATCCATACATGACCACTGGAAAAACCACGTATTTAGCACTCAGTAAATGTTCATTATTGCTGTTGTCAAGAAGGAGAACCAGAAGGAAAGGAACAGGTCAGAGGAGCATGGGGTAGACAGAAAAGAGCAGACATTTCAATGTCAGAAATTTTCATAAAGTCAAGGCTCCTTGGGATGAGACTTGAACGATGGAGAAGACTTGAAAGCAGAGGAAGGGAACCCAGTATGGAGTAAACAGCCTTTATGAGACGCTGACAGAAGG
>NW_011476152.1:57227-58552 GCF_000754665.1 Bison bison bison | reverse complement strand
AATTCATATTTATTAACAATTCATCACCATATTCTTCCACATTCAGTCTCTTCCAACATTTATATCAGTGACTTCATTTCCCTGTCTTACTGCATTAGCTAGACTCCAAAACTGTGTCCTGGCAGCCACCCCCAAGGCCTGGCCCTATTAGCCCACAGACACCCCTGGTTCCAGGAGCCAAGAGGAAAGCCTGTTCCTAGATCTACTTCCCTAGTTGGGCCTCAGTGTGGAGAGGAGCCAGTGGGTGTGGCCGTGTGTATCTAAGGTGGGGTGGGGGAATCAAACAGAAGGAGGTGAGAGTATGACAGAGGGAGACTTGGAGGGGGATGGATGGGACTGAGATGTGGAAGGGAGAAGGGCAGTAGACTAAAGGAAGGATTATGCAGTGGGGAGAGAGAGAAGGGGAAGAAGCTGGGGGAGAAGACAGGGAAATTGGGTTGGGGAAGAGTAGTAGAAAGTAGGGGAGAAGGGAGGAGGCCTCAGATTAAGAGATGAGTGAGATGTGAAAGAAGCTGGGAAGAGGACCCCATGGGGACACAGACACTGAGCAGGGACAGTGTATATGTAAAAGGACAGGAGAGGCATGCAGGGGAAAAAACACCAGGAGACACTCCTCACCGTCCACTCTCTCTGGCCCTTTCTTCTAAGACACTCTATCCTGTCTCTTCCCCCTTACCAGAACATCATCCGCAAAGTGAGCGGCCAGAAGTTTGTCTACAAGTTTGTGTCCTACCCTGAGGTTGCAGGGTGCTCCACTGAGGACTGCCCGCCTCAGCCTGAGGTGTCTGTCACCTCCACTCTGGCAAATGCAGGCGCCACAGCTGTACACGCCATACCCGGGGACACTGCCTCGGGGAAGCCAGGCACACTCAAGGGTGCAGGAATGGCAGGCCCAGGCAGCTTGGCACGCAGCAGCCGAAATGATTACATGCGCTCAGGCCTCTATTCCACCTTCACCATCCAGTCCCTGCAGCCACAACCGCCCTCTCACCCTCGACCTTCCACAGTGCTCCCCAACACCGGCCCTGCAGGAGTAGCAGTGCCTCCCTCGGGGAGCAGGAGCACCAGTCCAAACCCCTTGGAGGCCTGCCTGGAGGCTGAGGAGGCTGGCCTGCCTCTGCAGGTAAGGACTGGAATATGGAATTTCAGCAAGGGGAGGGATATACAGTTCCCAAATGAAGAGAGGGACTGGGAAGAGGAGGGACATAATGTCCTGTTAAAGATAATATAATGGAAGGAGGGACACAGAAGTCCCCTTGGAGAAAGAGATGGGGAGGAAAACTATTCAAACCCTGGGAAAGAAGAAGGAAATTGAGTGCACTACA
>NW_011476152.1:49648-54632 GCF_000754665.1 Bison bison bison | reverse complement strand
CAGTACTCCAGGTCTCCCTGTCCCCCACCCCCTTCCATTTTGATAGTATAATCTATTTTTAAACAGGGCTTTTCAATAAGGGAGAGGGAGGTATCTCTTCCTATATCTGAGATGGGGTGGGTGGGAAGGAAGGGATTTGGGGGATCTCCCTGCCACCCCCAAGTGTTTATTTTTGATACCAAATGTGTATTTTCAACTCCCTCCCAGCCCCCCAATTTTCCTGCGGGCGGGTACAAAGGACCCTTTATGTGTCCCTGGAGTTGGGAGGGAGGAACAAGGGACATAAAGCCTGCTCAATCTGAATTCCAGGCTGGAGGAGGGTGGGTTCAGAGGACTCCTGGGTTCACCTCCCATCAACACCGTCCCAGCCCAGGCCTATGACCTGGGTCTTGGTGATTTGGGGGACGGTGCTACACCTGTCTCCACTGTTTGTTTTACTTCCTCCCAAATGAATTTTTTTTCTAAGAGTCCCAGAGAATGGGGAATTGTTCCTGTAAATATATATTTTTAAAGGTGATGCTGGAGGCTGGTAGCATTTTTTTCCCTGAAGCTGTTGGGAATAACTGTGTGCAAAGGCACGACTCTGTGTGAAAGGCCATAAGGGTGTGAGATTGATCATGGGGGAGAGAGCATAATGGTGCGTGTCAGAAAGAGTAAAGACTGCAGATTGGTAACCAGGTATGAGAAAAAGAGAAAACTCTGGCAAGCTGTGATTGCACGTGTACATTTGTGAAGCCATGTATTGAGAGAGTGGAAGTTGTAACCACAAACTTGACGTTGTGTCTATGTGAGAAATTGTGGCTGGGTGGCAAAAAAAATACAAAAACTGAATGAGTGATTAAGATAGTATGCCAGAAACTGGTGCTTTGTGTGAAACAGTGTTTATGAGAAGGAAGTGGGGATTGCACATCAGTCACTGTTGGACAAGCTGACGGTGAGCAAGAGAGAGTAACCAAAACAACATGTGAGAGCCTGTATAGGCATGAAAGTGCAGTGGAGATTGTCAGGGACAGTGCATACGTGAGAAACTTCATTATAAGTAAGCAGGTGACTCAGTGTTTAGGAGATGGGTTGTGTGTGAAACCGTTCATGCAAGGCTGTTGGATCAACTAAAATAATGAGAGCGTATGTGTGAGAGGTTGATTGTATGAGAGAAAATAGCTGTGAGGCCAGATGGGTGCCTGAGATTTAAGATACCAGAATGCGTGATTGTATGTATGAAAACTTTCTGCGAGATTAAACTAGCAAAGACTGCATGAGAAACAGAAGAAGTGGCTGCAGCTGGGAGAGCATGAGAGGCTGTAATTTGTGTGTGTGTGTGTGTGTGTGTGTGTGTGTGTTCGTGTTCCTGAGCCTAGTGGCAGATGGATGCAGTTAGTACTCCAATCTAGCCAACAGGTTCAGGGACCATGGAAGTATAAGAGAAGATGATGGTGAGACAGAGTGAGTGGAAGTGTGCTAGAGACCACTTCACTGTGAGTGAGAGGCGAGGAGTAAAAAGAAGGAAGTAAGTGCCACGTGAGAGAAAACTGATGACTGAGCAGTGTGTGAGAGTGAAACATTTCATGAGAGACAGTAAACCAGAGAAAACATGCTGGTGAAAAACTGAGAAGATGAAGCTGAGCAAATGAGACACTGAGAGACTATGCGATCAGTTTGTGCAAGAAATCTGGGAGGCTCTACTTGTGTTTGAGTGTACAGGATACTCTGGCTGGATGGTGTAAACAACTAAGATGAGCTGTGAGAGACTGTGTGTGTGAGACTTGCAGACAGCCTAGTAACAGTTGTGAATTAGTGACTACAGGATGTCAGAGGGTGAATGAGGGCAAGTGACTGTGACACTGTACCTGTGACAGAATGTCTGACAGGCTGAGGGTCTGTGAAAAACTCTAAAAGAGACTTTAAAGACTATAGAACAAAGACTGGGCATGTTGGAAGCTGCTTGCAAAGAAATGTGAGACTAGGTGACTAAGACAGTGTCTGAGACACTGATTGTGCATGAATAAAATTCAGCCTAGTCAGGCACTCTAGGTGTGTGAAATGGGCATGAGTATGGAGAGGTGGGAGAGAGAGTGACCATGTGTGTGCAGGGAACTTCCGGAGGAACTAGCGGTGGCTATAAATCACCAAACATTTGTGTATATGAGAAAATGATGGCCCGAATGAGCAGTTGAAACATCAAAACGCATGACTGTGTATATGTGCAAAACTGACCGGTGAGAGTCATTGTGGCCTTGGCTGAAGGACACAGGCTAGATGACGTGACTGTGTGGGAAACTGTTCTTGAAAGAAGACCACAGTCAGGCTGATGTCAATGACAGCAAATGACTCCCTGAAAGAGTGGCTGAGAAAGGCTGTGTGTTCAAGTATGTATGTGATCTTGTTTGTATGTGGCTGTGGTAGAAGCTGTAAATTCTGAAGTGTGTGTATAAATATGTAAAAAAGAAGAGAGATCTCAAGAGAGAATGACTGAAACTGAATTAGTGGGTGAGAGCTGGTGGATGGATTGTGCCAGGCTTAGGGGAAAGCTCTCTTCTGTCTGTCTTCTTCCTCCTTGGGCCCTTGGGTTGGCTTCTCCCAGTTCTCCACAAGGTGAAATGCTGGAGTTTCTCAGGGCTTAGCCTGGGCTTCCCTTCTCTCTTCTCACAAGCCAAGCCCTCTCCAGATTGTTTGGTCCAGTTCCAGCACTTGAAACACTGCTGCTCCCCGCCATGATGATCACATTTTCACCTCCAATCCAGATTATTCCTCTAAGCACTTTTCAGAATCTTGAAAGCACTGTTTGTTGCATTTACTTACTCATTCAGCAGATGTTGATTGAGCACTTACTGTTTGCTGGTGCCCATCCAGGCCCTGCAGATACAGCAGTTAACAAACCAGACACAAATCCCACCTTTGTGGAGCTGGCATTGTAGTGGAGACAACAGACAAGCAACAAACGCATCGTGGTGGTGTTGCAATGATTACATGAGATAAGACTCTCAGTCTTTGTTTAAATAAGAAATCTGCAGTCATTTTATTGCCTAAACGTGTGGGAGAAGATGAAAGTAGCGACAGTCCTCTTCCCAGGGGAACCAGTAAGTAGGTACAGAGTTTAGGAATAAATGAAGTATCGATTATAACATCATTACCAGGGCAAAAGATGATTAGATAAAGCAACCAACCAGAATTACAGGTTTCTTGAGGAGTTTGTTTTCATAGGATAACAGCACTGAAGTCCTGGAAACTTAACAAGACCGCTTTGTTCAAAGACAGGCTTATGTTATCAGAAAACAGTACATCTGTAACGGATATGAATTGTCAACATGCCTTATCACCCATAAAGTAAGACCAGTATTCTTGAGAAAGCTCTGTTTTAACACACCTGACCGAATCAAATCATTCAACCTTGTTTTAATTTGCAGAATAGTGCTCCTAAATGGATGTAGAGGAAATGAGACATTGCCTTCCTAACTTTCTTACACTCCTTTTTGTTAATTAAAAAGATTTCTGTTTTTAAAGCAGGCTCTGGAGTTTCACTCATTAGGCTTATTTTAAAAAAAAGGGCTCTGTGGAGCTTAGGCTGAATTGGAATTAATTATTAACAGTAAAATAAGGACTACAACGAACAGTTTTCCTACATGAGACCCACAGAGAAAAGGGTCAGGAACTAGAATGATGGCTCTTAAAGTGTGGTCCTCGAACAGCAACATCAGTGTCAGATGGGGCTTATTAGAAATTCACCTTCTTGAGCCCCACCTCAAATCTATAGGATCAGAAACTGGGGTGGCCTGGCAATCTGGACTTAACGAACCTTCCAGATGATTCTGATGCATACTTAGATTTGAGAGCCTCTGGGCTAGAGAGTGACAGATACCCTTTTGTGAGGGAGGTGACCTTGTCTCCCTCTCTTAGAACAAAAGTCCTTTGAGGGCTAGCATTTGGGGCTTCTTATTGTCTGCTCCATCCAATGTCCAGAACAGCACTTGGCACCCAGTAGTTGCTCAATAAATGTTTAATCAATGTATTTAACAAACAGCACCTGCTGTATGCCAGGCACTAAACTAAGGACTTTTAAATACCTTAACTCCAGATCTGCTCAAAATGCCTTATGATGTTGGCTGTGTATGGGATGGGGAGGGGGGCAGTTATTACCTATCCAAGATAGTCGATGGAACGTGGCCAAGCCAACCACCCCCTCCTTGGGACCTGAAGGTACCCCCAGCTGCCCGTGGGGCAGTGGATAGCACCAGTTCAGTCCTGAATTCTCCCCGCACTCTTGCCACTTCCCCTTCTCACTTCCTTTGTGCTGACCTCCCCTCCACATTGCTGACCATGAAGAATCTCACTTTCAGGAAAGAGGAGGGTGGTGGTGAAGGCAGGATGGAGGATGAAGCAATTACCTCGATGCCCGCTCCACCCCATGAGGCAGGGCACGTTGAGCACACCGTGCTCACTTCACTAATGTTCAGCACCCCCGTGGGGTTGGCCCTGTCATTGTGGTAGAGGGCATGCTTTTTATAGGTGGGGAAACAGGCTCAGAGAGGTTCAAGTGACTTGCTCAAGGTCACACAGTGAGGAAGTTCTATCTTGCTTCCAACTGCCAGGCTCCATTTCCCCCTCAGTAAGAACTTGTCCAAGGTGCATTGAATGAGTGCCCATGGGCTGCTGGGCAGGGCCTGGGGTGCTGGGGATATGGTGACAAACACAATAGGACCTCACAAGAGTGATGCAGGAAGTAGGGAGGGGAGAGGAGAGGAGGAAGCTCAGGGACAGAGGTGGCCAGGAGAGTTTGGAGCTGAAGAGACCAGCACAGTACCCTCCCCTCCCCCCACTCCTCCTCTCCCACACTGCCCTTCGCCCTCCTAGTTCCTCCTGCCCCTGGTTCCTCTTTTCCACTAACTCTGGGAGCAGGTCAGCGCACATAAAGCCAGGCCTCCTCCCTGGCGGGGCTGCAGGGGTACAGTGCTCAACATGCCCGCCCAAGCACAGGCCCTGCTGTTGC
>NW_011476152.1:49025-49548 GCF_000754665.1 Bison bison bison | reverse complement strand
TGTTGCTGCTGCTGCTGCCACTGCTGCTGCTCACCTTGCCAGCCACAGGTGAGTGGATGGGGGCCCAACTGGCCCCCAGGGGTGCCTGGGCTCCTCACAACCCTGACCATGCTCCCCCACCCTGTTACAGGCTCAGACCCTGTATTCTGCTTCGCCCAGTATGAGGAATCTACGGGCAAGTGCAAGGACCTCCTTGGGAGAGGGGTCAGCATGGAAGACTGCTGTCTCAATGCTGGCTATGCCTTCCAGAAGCCTGGCAGCAATCTCTGTATGGCGTGCAGGTCAGGGGGAGCCTGGGGTTTGTGGGAGGCAAAAAGGACTGTATGTGGGGCAACACAGAACTTGGGCTCTTGCCTTCTCTGAGATTCTCCAGCATGGCTCCAAGGCCCTGATCACAACTGTAGCTCCAGGTCTCTCAGCCTTGGCTCTGTTGACACTTAGGGGCCAGAAAATTCTTTCTTTGTGAGGGGCTGACCTGTGCAGGGCAGAATGTGTTATCACATCCCTGGCCTCCCAGTAGTTA
>NW_011476152.1:45810-48767 GCF_000754665.1 Bison bison bison | reverse complement strand
GCATACCAGAAGCATTGTGGGTGGGTTGCTGCTCGGCTATTTCTGAGGGTAGCTCAAGCCCTCATAAATGGTGATGACAGCTCATATGGCATGTTCATACTGTATAGAGACATTGCAGGAAGGGAAGTGTTTGGGCAATTCTGAGGGCAACTCCAGGCTCCAAATTAAAATGACACTTCACATTCATTGAATACTTCCAGCATCCTGATTCATTGCAGATACTGGGAGTAGTAGAGGATTTTTGAGAGGATTTTTGAGTAGCTCTAGTCTCTTAATCATAATGCCTGCTGACATATATTGAGCCCTTTCTGTATGTCAGACATATTTTCTAACTGCTTACTATATATCCCATATACACCACCAGATACACTGTGTATACCCCAGATACACACAGCTACAGGGATGTGTAGCTTGGGGATTTTTGAAGGCAGGCCCCTAGTTGTTAACAGGTCTCATCTGTTTAGCATTATGCCATGGTGGGGGTGGGGTTTTTGAGCTCATTGGGATGATGGCTCCTATTTATTAAACACTTCCTGTTTGCCTGCTGCCATGCATAGTTGTGGCCTGGTGGGCTTTTGACAGCAGTTCTGGGCCCCTAGTCCTTATCCTTGTTTACTGCGTGCCTGGCACTGTCCTTGGGAGTCTTCAAAGGGTAACTCCAGATTCCTGATGATGAAGGTAAATGATAAGTGTTTACTGAGTGTTCACCTCTTCCTGTTCAATCCCCCAACATCACTAAGAGGTAGGTACTCCCATCATTCCATTCTGCATACATTTATCCCGCATTCCTGCCTGTGCCTACACACACTCTGGTCCCGTATACCATCCTTGCCAGAGTGTGCCAGGGTGGGACGTGTGCTTCTCCCTACAGGCTCCCACAGTGGTCACCGTGGTCCGCATGGACCCCCTGCTCAGTGACCTGCACTGAGGGCTCCCAGTTGCGGCACCGGCACTGCACAGGCTGGGGTGAGCAATGCTTCCCCGAGAAGGTGGAGCCTGGAACCTTCCAGTGGCAGCTACAGGCCTGTGAGGACCAGCCATGCTGTCCTGGTGAGGAAGATCAGCAAGGCGGGCGAGCACTGTCAGTTACCTGGCACCGGGAACAATCAAGGCAAAAGCCCTGAGGGTGGAACTGTGCTCGATGTTTGTGAGGTGTCAAGGAGGAGGTCAGCATGGTTGGGGTAGAGTGATGAGAGGTGAGGTCATAGGGTGACTGACCCCTGTAGGTCATGGTGAGGATGTCAGCTTTTATTCTGAGTGATGTAGTGATGGCAGAAAAACGTGATCTGATTTGGGTTGTGACAGATCCCTTTTGCTGTCAGGAAGACAAACTATGTGCTGAGTAGCAAAGCAAAGGGACCAGTGTGAAGGCTACTGCAATAGTCCAGATGAGCAATGATGGTAGGCCAGGTATGGCAGAAACTGTGGGGATAGGATAAGCTGATGTGGGGTACATGAGGAAGCCTGGACCACTGAGTAATACCACCACCTCCATCTTGTTCCTTCTTTTCTCTTCCACAGAGATGGGTGGCTGGTCCGACTGGGGACCCTGGGCAGCTTGCTCTGTCACCTGCTCTAGAGGGATCAAGATTCGTCGTCGAGCATGTAATCGCCCCACCCCCAAGTGTGGGGGCCACTGCATAGGAGAGGCACAGGAGTCAGAGCCCTGTGACACCAAACAAGTCTGCCCCAGTGAGTGAGGGCAACCACTGGGCAATGATGTGGGCACCCAGGGTGGGTCCAGGGGTTACAGCAGGGAACTTCCATGTTGTGAAGACTTCAACATGCATGACCACACTTGGTATCTCCCCACCCCTACCCCATCACAGCACATGGGGCCTGGGCTGCTTGGGGCCCCTGGGGCCCCTGCTCAGGCACCTGCCACGGTGGACCCAGTGCAGCTGTGGAGAGACGAAGCCGCACATGCTCTGCACCTGAGCCCTCCACACAGCCTCCTGGGAATCCCTGCTCAGGGTCACCCTATGAGCAGCGGGTCTGCACTGGCCTGCCACCTTGCCCAGGTACTGGGGAATGAGACCTCTGCTCTTAACTTATATGGAGATTGCTCTGACATTTCAAGAGACAGAGATCTGAGACCATGTGACCATGGAGCTTTTCGTTTGGGAGCAGTCTGCCTCATGGGTCTAGGGGCTGAGTCAGGGAGACTGAGGTGGCCTTTCTCCTCACTTCTGTCCTCCCGACAGTGGCTGGTGGCTGGGGGCCATGGGGTGCTGTGAGCCCCTGCCCTGTGACCTGCGGCCTGGGTAAGATCCAGGAACAACGGACATGTGATCACCCTGTGCCCCAGCATGGGGGCCCCTTCTGTGTCGGTGATGGCACCCGGACGCACGTCTGCAACACGGCTGTGCACTGCCCTGGTCAGCACCCCAAGATGCCCGATTTCCATGCCTAAGGCCCCCGGCCATCTCTGCTGCCCAATTCCTGCTGTTAATGACTTGTTCCTGCCTGTAATCCCTCCATTCCTGGCCCTAGTGCCTTGATTCCATGTCTGATCCCCCTTTCCCACATCCAGTCCTTCCCATTGTCTTCCTCAGCCCCCCTTCCTTCCTCTGAACCCCCTGACTCTCTTCTTTGGTGCAAGCCCAGCTGCCCCTGTCTCTGCAGTGAATGGACAGTGGGGGCTCTGGGGGGAGTGGAGCAACTGCATCCGCCCAAGCATTAAACACATCAGCTGCCAGGAGATCCCAGGCCAGCAGACACGCTCCAGGATCTGCAAGGGCCGCAAATTTGACGGACAGCGATGTGTTGGGAAACAGCAGGATATCCGGCACTGCTACAACATCCAGCGCTGCTCCTGTGAGTGCCCCCAGGAACCATGCTGCGAGGGTGGGGCAGCCCATGCAGGGACAGGGGCTTTCTGACTCTGCCGCGGACCCCATGTTCCTGCAGCCTCTCTCTCACAAGCCCCCCACCAAGACCTCTAATTCTGACTCAGG
>NW_011476152.1:45535-45708 GCF_000754665.1 Bison bison bison | reverse complement strand
AATTCTGACTCAGGAACCTCTCCCCTCTTTGCAGGGAAAGGCTCCTGGTCGGAGTGGAGTACCTGGGGGCTGTGCATACCCCCATGTGGACCCAACCCCATCCGCACCCGCCAGCGCCTCTGCCAGGCCACGCTCCCCAAGTTCTCGTGAGTGAGGGGGCAATGTGCCTTGGA
>NW_011476152.1:43341-45435 GCF_000754665.1 Bison bison bison | reverse complement strand
GATAGTGATATGTCAGCATATAGGGCAGGAGGGTTGGTCACCACCAAACAGGGCTTCTGTCACTGGGTCCAAGGTGCCTGCCTGGCTGAGTGCCATCTTCCAGTTGTAGGAAGAGGGGAGAAACTAAAGAAGAAGCTGAGAAAGAGGATGTTGAGGGGAGAATCAGTAACATCTGTGCCCTTCAGTCACTGTTTCAGTCACTCAGCCATTCTCCCATTCACTCTGTCCTTCCTGTGTCCATATGCTCTGCTTCCTTAGTTACCCAAGCTTTGATTTGCCCATTCAGTCACTCATGCCCCCATTCACCCTCTCATTCCCTCTGTCACCTGTGCCCCAAGACGCTCTAAGGCCTTTTTGGCAACAGTTGCAAACACACAGAACCCAGATCCCATGGGTTCCCCTCAGGGATACAGGCCCACTCCACCCTGACAGAAGACATCTGAGGAATGGTTGACATGTTGGGTCTGGGTCCAGGAAGCTGATTGGGCCTCCCCTGGCAGGAAGGGGTTGGGAAACACTTCCCCACCATCAAAACTGTGAGCAGAGTCCTGGACACAGGTAATCAGCTGCCTGAAATGTTTGCA
The DNA here is from genome assembly GCF_000754665.1 of Bison bison bison. Lineage (NCBI taxonomy): Eukaryota > Metazoa > Chordata > Mammalia > Artiodactyla > Bovidae > Bison > Bison bison. Next base: position 44,851 of record NW_011476152.1, on the reverse strand, counting down.
GATGGCCAGGGTGGCCCAGGTGTTGGAGAGGGTTAAAACACTTATGCTTTCCTTATTTCTACTAGGTTAAGTGGCCTCTTCCAAACTCGTGGAAGGCCTGCTACCTGGTCACCAGGTGTGGGGTTTAGAGTGGGTCTGGAAGAAGAGTTACGGGTGTTGAATGGAGACACAAAGGACTTGACAGAGGGAGGGAATGAATGGAGAAAGGACTGATTGGGAGAATCGGGATGGGAGTGAATGGAGGGTTTTCCTAGTGGAAGAAATGACCCAGGCGAAGACCGTTTTGGACATGGGGCTTAGTCTAAATAAAGTGTAAGAAAGAACTAGAGATTGACCTGGGGGCAGAGATTTGGGCCCAACAACAAGGCTTTGAATGCCAAAACAAGGCATTTGGATTCTTCCCAGTGGGCAATGGGGAAAGAAATAAAAGGTTTTAAAGGTAAGAGATGGTAGCTCATATCAATAATTACCAACATTTATTGAGCACTTACTGTGTACCAGACATGACTTGAGCACTTTACTTGAATCAACTCATTTATCCTCACTCAGCCCAGTGAGGAGACTATTATTATTCCCATTTTTCAGATGAGGAAAACTGAGGCACAGAGGAGATAAATTGCCCAGTATCTCCCAGCTAAAAATATACATATAATGTATCCACTCAGTAAGAGTTTGTTGAACGCATTCTTGCCTTCCCTGAGCTTTTCCTCTTCATCCCCATCCCTACTAATGCACCAGGCCCACCGTTACCATGGTCGAAGGTCAGGGTGAGAAGAACGTGACCTTCTGGGGGAAACCGTTTGGACAGTGCGATGTGCTGCAGGGGCAGAAGGTGATGGTGGAGGAGAAACGGCCATGTCTACACGTGCCTCCCTGCAAAGAACCCTGAGGATGAGAATTCTTACATCTCTCTCTTCCACTCTGACCCCCGACCTCTCAGACTTAAATAAACTAGCCTTTTTCCCAAGAGTGGGGCCATAGCATCTTCTAAGCCAAAGAGCGCAGCACAGGCGAAGTCGCAGTGGCCTGTGGTGGAAAACAGTACTTTCCACTGTGGCCACGGTATGACGGAAGTGAAGGTGCGTATCCGAATACTCATCCCTGCTGTAGCCTTGATGTCTGCCCCCTTCTCTGTCAGTGCCCTGGGGCACTCAGCACGTCCCTCTGCAGAGCTCTGATTTATGAGCTTTCTGATTGGCTATATGCCTTGGCAGGCACTTTCTGATTGGCTGGAGTGCTTGTTTACCTTCTCCCTACTAAAGGCTCCCTCAGCTGGCAGATTCTGCGTCAATCCGGCAAAGAGGCGTGGCTGGGGTTGGAGCCCCGCAGAGCGAACATCTGCACCCACCCACTCCCAACAGCCCAGCTCCAACACCACAATTAGTGGCGACAAATAGCTCCGCAAGGCAGAGGTGGGGGGATGGGGGACCGAGGAAGTGCCTATGAGGGGCTCTGAACTGGGACAGGAGCAAAGAGAAGGTATAGTCAGCATCTGCCAGGAGGAGCCCCC
>NW_011476152.1:42288-43216 GCF_000754665.1 Bison bison bison | reverse complement strand
GACACTCAGACACATTTCTTTAGGGTTCGTTCATTCATTCAACACTTATTAGCATCTACTGTATACTAGAGCTAAGTCTGGGCTTCCGGTGAAGGAAGGCTGGTAGAGAAGACATCTGAGCCAGGGAACAGACCAAAATGGGAGATCCTTTCATTCGAACATTTATTTAACATTTAGCAACGCTTACTGTGTAAATAGCGCTGGACATCATGGGAGATGGGGAAGAAGAGTCAGAGCGATATGTATTTCCCCAGTGAAGAGAACAAGGATGTGTGCCTGGTAGTGTTTTAAGACTTTCCATAGCATGAATTCATTTAACCCAAACAAACATATGAGGTCAATATTATTATCTGCATTTTACCCAGGAGGGAACAGGCATAGCAAGGTAATGGGCTAGACATTTGGGAAACACCATGCCAGGAGCAGAGTTTAGGAGTTTGTCCTGTGAGTGGAGGGGCGCCTTTGTGTGGGAGGCTTCAGATGGGAGATCTGTGACACCCAGAGTCTGTCAGGCTGCTCACTTCTCTGGGTCAATTTTCCCTTGTGTAAAATGGATCAATTGATGGGTAGGGGTAAAGATGAAATCAATGAATATTAGTTATCATAAGAGGAATGAGCCTGAGTGAGGGAGTCTGGTTGCTACTGCAGGGTATGAGAAAGTTATACGTCTATAAGAAAGTGGAAATTTGGCTGTATGTGTATATTGTGAGGCACATATCTTTGTGTATGTGTGATAGGAAGACCTATAGGGTCTCTGCAAGAATTAAGGATATATTGAGTATGTGTGGAGTGCATGTGAAGTTACAACTGTGTGCACCATAACAATGTGTGAGTTATAAGGGTGTGGGGGTATATGTGTGCACATGCTCATACACACATACACAGATGGCGTGGATATGTATTGTGAGTTATAAACATGGGTGCATGT
>NW_011476152.1:41089-42149 GCF_000754665.1 Bison bison bison | reverse complement strand
TTCCTGCTGGAGAAGATGAAGTTAGTGCAGAGTTGAGACACTCCTTCGGGGTGGGGGTGGGAAACTCTTCATTCTTCTACAAAAAATTAATTTCTGGAAAATGAGCTACCTGGAGAAAGGGGATGACACTGAGGGGCATGGTACTATAAACCTGGCAACAGGGCCACTGGGAAGAGGCAGTCTAGAGACAGACTCCTAAGGAGCCCGACTTCTTACTCCTAGAGGATCCAAAAAGGTCTGTAGACCTGCAGCTGCTCCTGTCCCTCAGAGAAGTCACCACAGACCCAGCAGAGCTTGTTTGCTTCCATTACTGAGCAAAAACTGGGGAGCATATACTTTGCAATGTTGGGAAATACCCAATTTCTGGGCAGTTCCCCATCTGGGGAACACTGGAATGTGGGATGCCAAAGGGCTTCCATGAGAGAGAGAGAAGGAATGGCCAAAGCAAAGGCCTGCAGGTGGACTGAAGCTGGCTGGGATGGAGGAGGGAGCAGAGGCGATGGACAGTTGGAGCCTAAGGGGAGAGGGGACTTCCTGGAGACCTTGGCCAAAAGTGATCCTTGAGAGAGAAAGAAAGGACACTCCTGGCAGAAGTCACAGCACTCCTCCACCCCTATCTTTTAGAGTTGGTCAGGTGATTGTTTTTACAGGTGGGGAAGCCGAGTTTCAGAGATGTTAAGTCACTTTTCCAAGAGTATAGTAGAGGGCCAGTTTGAATCCAGGCACTCCGACTCCAGACCTCACACCATGACCTTGTTTGTACATGCCAAAAATTTAATAAATGGAGAATGTACAAACGAATAAGTGGATGATTCATTTGAAAGTCCTTCAGGCAGAAAAGACTCCAAATCTGCCTATGTCTCTGTGTGTCCGTGTGGTGCCTCTGTGTGTGTGTGTGTGTGTGTGTGTAGGCGTATTCATGTGCATGTATGCATGTATGCCCATGAGTATTACCCTGGGCTTGTGTCAGTATAGATACTTAGATCGGTGTATTCTATCTCTGTATTTTCTTCAGGCAGAAAAGACTACAAATCTGCCTACTTCTTGCCATATCTTCTTC
>NW_011476152.1:39987-40944 GCF_000754665.1 Bison bison bison | reverse complement strand
CACTTGGTCCACCATCATCACTCACTATGCCCCACAAGGCCCTGCTCCATCTGGACCCTGCTAACCTCTCTGACCCCTTCTCCTGCCACAATCTCCCTCCCTCACTCTGCTCCAGCCACACTGACATCCCTTTCTGGCACATTCTTTTTTAAAAAGTATGTATCGCAAAGTGAACATGACCCTTTGAGAATGAATTGGAGTTCTTGGATTCCATCTGTAAAACGGAAATCATATTACCCACTCCATAGTTTTGTGAGAATTGGGTACAATCAGTCAGCGAATTATTATTTTTAAATAAATTTGTGTCTTCACTGTAATCAGGATCTTATAGGAGCTTTCACAGCCCACCTCTGCCTAGACTACAAAGATCATTTGCACATGTGGCCCATGTGGCAAACATGTGGCACCTACAGCTTGCATACCCTAGGATGGGTCTGCCTTTGCCAGTGGAAAGCTCTCTGGTACAGAGGATGATAGCCTTGGGCACTGACAATGCCAGGTCGATATCATGGTTTCTGACTGTGTCCAGGGCAAAAGGATGGGGGCTTGTTGGCCGAGTGTGTGTGGGGAGAGATGAACACACGTCAGGACTAGACTTCAGGGAATGTGTCTGTATGGAGATCTGGGTTTGTCCATGATTGTGGGTGCATTTTGTCTGAGGGTGCATGCTCATGTGAGTTTCCCTAGGTCTCTGTGTATCTGTGTGGTGCCTCTGTGTGTGTGTGTGTGTGTGTGTGTGTGTGTAGGCGTATTCATGTGCATGTATGCAGGTATGCCCATGAATATTACCCTGGGCTTGTTTGTGTCAGTATAGATACTTAGATCGGTGTGTTCTATCTCTGTACATGCCTCCGTATGTTTCCCTACTTTTGTGTATTTCTATATGTATCTCCACGTACGTGTCATTCCCAGTGTGCCTCCAGGACGCCCCCCAACCCTGGGCAAGAGTGTACACTC
>NW_011476152.1:39726-39887 GCF_000754665.1 Bison bison bison | reverse complement strand
CCTCCACGCAAGTGTCCCCCTCCACCTGTCTGATGCTGCTACACCACCCCTGCATCCATCTCTCTGCCTAGCTAAGCCTATGTGGACGTGGGAAACTGATCTTGCAGAGTACTGCGTGTGACCCTCGGCTCTCGCTGTGAAGGGGTTATTTCTCTACTTTT
>NW_011476152.1:32253-38518 GCF_000754665.1 Bison bison bison | reverse complement strand
AGCGCTTACTGTGTGCCCCGCCCTTGCCTCCCCGCTGCCCTCACCCAGGGCTTCTTGATCCATACAGGGAGCAGTTATCAGGCGCCTGCTGTGTGCCTCCATCCCACAAACCTGACTTCAGTATATCCTGTGAGCATTCAAGAGTCTGATGTGCCCTGCACCCCGCAGTCCGTGCCCCCAAAGGTCTTGTCCTCTAATGGATCTTGTGAGCATTTATCAAGTACCGGCAGTGTGCCTCAGTGGGGAGCCCTTCCTCAAGGCGTTTGGCTTACATGAATTCTGTGAACATTTGTTGGGAGCTTGGTATCTGGTTTGTCCTCCTCAGTCCTTGCCCTAAGACCTTCTCTGATCTCGTGAGCATGTATCCAGAGTGCACCCCACCCCAGCCCTCACCTCAAAAACCTTTTAAACTATTCACTGAACATTGATTGAGTGCCTGCTGTGTATCCCACCCCAGCTTCTTGCCAAAACATTGCCTTTAATGGATCCTGTGAGTTTTTATTTAATTCCTTCTGTGTGCCCCAGTTCAGTCCCCCTAAGGGCTTATTTCTCCAAAGGATCTAAGAATCATTTATTAAGGGCCTGGTGTATGCCCCATCCCCAAGCCCTTTCCTCAAACATATTTTCCTTAAATGAGTTCTATGAGCAGTTTTAAACCTACTGTGTGAGGCTTATCTTCACACTCTCTGCTCTAAATCCTTTTCCTACAACAGACAGATCTAGAAGGCATTCATTTGAGTGCCTCCCCTACCACCTATTCTCAAACTACTTCTTCAATGATCTTTCCTTTGGTGGACCCACCAAGCCTTTATTAACTGCCTGATCTAAAGGTGTGAGCCTTCTCTAAAGGTTCTTTCCTTCAGTGTATTCAGCAAGCATTTATTGAGTGCCCACTGTTTATGTCACCCCAGACCCTTGCCCCAGTGCCTTTTCCTCCAGTGGCTTCAGTCTGTATATATTGAGCACCATCTGCATGACTCAACCTCAGACCTTCTCCATAAAGACCTTTGCCTCCAGTTAATACAGTGATCATATATCTGCACTTACTGTGTAGAGCATTTCAATCTGTCTTCCCATATACCTCTTTAAAAAATCACTCCTGGAGCACTTGTGGAGTACCCACTGTGTGCCGATTCTGTGCCTTCTCCATAAAAGCCTTTCTTCCCAAGGATGGCGAATCAAGCTTACATAAATCAAGTTACTGTATCCCCATTTCCCTTCCCCCAAAGATTTTTCCTCCAGTGGATCCAGTGATGATATGCTCTTCCATAGTCTCCCCCCCATCTTCCCCAAAGACCTTTTCTTTTAACGGATGCAGTGAGCATTTGGTCATTGTCTGCCAGGTGCTTGATTCTAGATCACCTTTCCCCAAAGGCATTTTCCTCCAGTGGCTCCTGTGAGCATGTGTGTAGTGCTTCCTGTGTGCTCTATATTCACACCTCCTCCCCAAAGTGCTTTTCTTCCAGTGGGTGCATGAGCACATTTGCAGTACCTGTTGTGTGTAGGAAGTAGATTCCCCTTCTTTACTCTTAGGATAACCTGTGCCAGTCATACAACATCTCCACAGAGTCCTTTCCTTCGATAAATCTAGAACCAAATTTAGAAGAGTTAGCCTTTTCTCACTCTCTTCAGTCTCCCTAGGATTCCCTCTCCCAATCTTAAGACCCCAAAGGGCTTTTTTTCTATTTAAGCTAATAAACACTTAACTGAGCACTTACTACATAAGAGCCATTCTCAAATTCCCCTTTCCAAGCTTGGAAGTTCCTGCCCTTATCTCAAGAGCTCTCTCTCCAGGGGTCCCCTTCAGCCTAAATATATTGAGTACCAGCTCTTTACTGGTTAATTACCTCTCCTCTGCCAGGAGCCCTTACCCAGCAGGCTTTCTCTCTATTCAGAGCCATTTATTCATTCTACAGATAGTTGTTGCATACTTCGATGTGTTAAACTATGGGAGGCATTTATTATGTACTACAATACACTAGGAAGAAGCCTCCTTCAGTTTCTTTTCCTTCTAATCCCAACCACCAGTTGGATTCTTCATACCTTCTCCTCCACTCAGCCCCAACAATCTTTTAATGAGCACTTATTCTATACTACTGAGAACCCATAGTCAGTGCCTCTTCTCCCCCTCCTGTAGCCCTAATTCCTCCTTCAACAATCTCCATCCTGCCTTTCACATGACACAATCTCAAAAACTCACGATGTGTACCTACTGCATTCTGACTAGGAACCCTCTCCCATATAGTAGCCATCTTCCCCACTGCCCTTTCCCCCCAATTAATCCAAAAAGGATTTATCGCTCTCTTACTGTTTTCTGTTCAAACAACAACATTCCCATCCCTGCAGCAGACTCCTCCACTCTTTTCTCCTTCAATCCATAAAGCATTTATTGAACACATGTTTTAATTCCTTCACCAACACCCACTCGCACATATGCCATCGTCCTGGCTAAATTTGCTCTATTGAAGTCAACAAACCTTATTGAAGCCCTTGCTGTACATTGGGGGCTTCCCAGGTGGCGCTAGTGGTAAAGAATCTGCATGCCAATGCAGGAGATGCAAGAGATGTGGTTCTGATCCCTCGTTTGGAAAGATCCACTGGAATATTTTAGTAACCACCCTCCTTTCGACTTACCTTCTTCACTTTGACCCTCCAGGAAGGTTGCTGCTGCCTTTTCCTTCATTCCATTAAGCATTTATTAATTATCTACAGACCACTGACAAGACCCTTCCCCTTTCCATAGTCACAACTCCTGTATTTTCCACTTTTTATTCTAATTTGTCTAGCAAGCACTTACTGAGCACCTGCTGAATTCTGTCAACTATTCTTCCCTTCCGCTTCTGTATCCCGAAAACCTTCCTTTATCCCAGCAGTTACTTCAGTCTTTTCTTCCAGTCAACCTAGCAACTATTTATTTAGTGTCTGGTATAGATGGGGTGGGATGGGTAAAGGGAGAGAGCCTGTGTACACACCAGGTTTAGTGCGAGGAACAGAGACTCTGCATCACCAACTTGCAGACTTTCAGAACCACACAAGCTTAGGGATTTCAGCCTGGAATAAAAGGAATCATGCAAACTCTGTAATGGGGTTGTACACCTAAGTACAGTCTGGTGCTTTCCCCACCAAACCGCACCACTCTCATTCCTTCCTGGGTCTTGAGTCCTGTGTGCTTTAAAACTGCAAACTCAGAGTTGAGACTCATCACCTCTTTTTACAGATCATTTAGTCCAGTGTTTTTCCAGCTGTAGGTCACCTCTTGGCTTGTGACCAGTGTTTCATTTTCTTCATGAAATGAAAATAAAATGATGATAAATGATAATATTGATACATGAAAATAAAAAATGAGAGTGCATTGCACATAGTAAGTGGAATTATTATTTAGTGAAACTGTTACTCCAATAAGAAATATAATCATTAATGTGTACCATATATATTATATGTATTCTGTAATATATTTGTTATACAATGGGTTTATAGTGTCACATACATATATATGTGTATGTTTCTTTTCATGAAATGAATGTTTCTTTTCATGAAATGAAATAAAATAGAACAGGAAATATGACCCCATTGTACATATTAAAGGTAATTATTTACTGAAATTTTCATTCTACTATATGCATATTTATATACATTCTAGATACTGCAACACATGATATATAATATGTAATATGTTATGTAAGACATCCTATATTAAATTTTCTGTATATGTGTCTTATATAATATATATTATATATATAGAACATGCTTATTGTGGCTTCTTTTCTTAGACTTCCCTGGATGCAGACCCTGAGACTCTGAGATTTGTGTGCAGATTGATCGGGGAGAGCTCTTGGGAACAACGCGTGTTGCAGAGGAGGAGTGGGGGAAGCAGGACTTGGCAGATGGAAAGGTTGAACAGCTGTGATGCTGTGCAACAATTACTCCAGCCGATCATCTGGGGAGCTCTGGAGATGGGATGACCCTTCAGAGTTGTCCCAATTGAGATGGGATGGCCAGGCTTTTGTAGTCCTGCATTAGTCAGTCAGTGACTACAGGTTGCCCTCTGGGGGAAGGCATAATCTTGCAGAAGGTGAGTCCCTGCTATAGGGGGCAGTTCCCAGTGATGGACAGCACTGTGAGCCTTCAGCAGCAGATACTCCCAGAACCTGTAGGACAGTTATGACAAGAAGGAGGGGCTTGAAGATCTGAGTAGAGCACATAGGCAACCCCCAGGACTTCTCAGATTCACTTGCTTTTCAGAAGTAAGTTCATTCCATCTGGGAACAGAGTTTTAGGATTCTAATTGGTCTTGTTTTCTGGAGTGCACTTGAAAGAACACAGTTAGTGGGACAAACTACAGCCTCCACTGTAGTTTGATAAATGTGGCATAAATAAATGATACATTGTTTCCTTCCTGTACTACACAATCTAGATTCCCCTTACCCTCAGCTAGCACCTCTCTTGGTCACAGTGACTTACCTGGTGAGTGATCCTCATCCTTGAGGGATCCCTGAGCTCCTGGTCCCCATCTGCTCAGGCTATGACTGCTGTACTTGTCCATTTGCCTTCAGTGTTGAATAAGAAATACCAACAAAATGTCAAAGCAGATAGCCTGGGGGCCAGATATATTCCTCCCTGCCCTCATTGTTTAATGGCAGCCCTATCAACTCCTGGGCTTCCCTGGTGGCTCAATGGTAAAGAATCAACCTGCTAATGTAGGAGACTTGGGTTCAATCCCTGGGTTGGGAAGATCCCCTGGAGAAGGAAATGGCAACCCACACCAATACTCCTGCCTGGGAAATCCCATGGACAGAGGAACCTGGCAGGCTACAGTCCATGGGGTTGCAAAGAGTCAGGCACGACTTAGCAACTAAACAACAGCAACTATCTCCTGATGATCAGGGTCTATGCGCCTGCTGAGACAGACTCATCTTCTTATCCATTGGCTTGTGAAACCTGAAGTGTCCAGGTAACAGTCAAAGCTTAGAGTGTAATGGGGTTCTTGCTGTGTCCCCTGGTAGCAGTGTTCCCCCTTGTAGAATCAGGACCTTTAACCTTGCAGAGCCCTGAGGGAACAGGAAACACACATTCCAAAAGTGGATCCAGGGATTGATGGTAAGCTAGGCCACTCCTACTTTCACCTCTGAGTTCCCAAACCAGTGTATTCTACCTGTAAGGAACACAGCCCAAACAATGTTCATTGATTTAAGGTATATACTGTGTTTTGGAGGATGGTACCCCATTCTTGCACAGTATCACCTCCAAGCTTAAATCTTAGCTGTGGATATACCAATTTGTTCCATCACTCTGTCTGACTAGCAGCTTCTGCATGGTGTGGTATAGAATGTCATCAGTATAAAATGTCAGTTGATTTCATGGTTGTGGAGTGTGTCCTTCAGTTTGTTTCACTGTTGTGTGGGATGCCATACTGGTGGATCAAATATGTAAGCCCTTGGACAATGATGCTGGCTAAGGTCCTATAGTCAGGAAAAGCAAACTCATATATAGAATATTCCAGTCAAAATGAATCATTACTCTTTCCAGAGTAGAAGGGGTCCAGTGTAGTCAGCTCACTACAGAGTGGCTGGTTGCCTTCCTAAGGGATGGTGCTGTGTTGGGGACCCAATATTGGTCTCTGATGCTGGCAGGTTGGACATTCAGCAATGATGCCATAGGCCCCACACTCAGCCTCCATCTCTGTTACCCTTGCCACTTCATATGTGTGCCCATCTGCCAGTGCTGGGGCAGCTGATTCTAGAAACTGGCTGACATCATTTGGCTGAGTCATTCTAGCTACCTGGTTGCTTAGTGCCACTTTCAGGGTGGATGCTATCTGGTGGGTGTTAACACACAATACAAAGATCTTCACTCCGTTTCATCTCCAATCCCATCTGTCCACCCACATTTCGGTGTCCCAGACCTCCTTTTCCTGATCTTCCAATATTGTTCCTTCAAGGCCTCTGCCTAATCAGCCAAGCCATTTACCACTGCCCATCAGTGAATATGTATTTGAATCTTGGGTTGCTGCTCTTTCCCAACAAAACAGATGACCAGGTGCACAGCCCAAAGCTCTGCCCCTTGGGAGTTTCGCCAGTTTTTCAAGGCCACTCTGAATGGGGCTATAGGATCACCCCTGTTCATTTTTGTCCATTCCACCCACATAGCAAGCCAACCCATTTGTGAACCAAGTTTAAGATTTTTCTCCCTTCATCTGCTGGTTCTAAGGAGTTATCTTAGTGAGCTGAGGGAGGCACTAACACAACAGTGTGGATGACACAGGCAT